>NC_069503.1:1073225804-1073383304 GCF_027579735.1 Bombina bombina | reverse complement strand
TTGCATCTGTTGAGATCACAATCCAGGTTGGCTGAACAAAAGAAGCCCCTTGAATCAAACGATGGTGATCTATCCACCATGTCAGAGAGTGTCGTACATTGGGATTCAAGGATATTAATTGTGATATCTTTGTATAATCCCTGCACCATTGATTCAGCATGCAAAGCTGTAGAGGTCTCATGTGAAAACGAGCAAAGGGGATTGCGTCCGATGCTGCAGTCATGAGACCTAAAACTTCCATGCACATAGCCACTGAAGGGAATGACTGAGACTGAAGGTGCCGGCATGCTCCAACCAATTTTAAACGTCTCTTGTCTGTTAGAGACAGGGTCATGGACACTGAATCTATCTGGAAGCCTAAAAAACAGAATTTATGCTTACCTGATAAATTACTTTCTCCAACGGTGTGTCCGGTCCACGGCGTCATCCTTACTTGTGGGATATTCTCTTCCCCAACAGGAAATGGCAAAGAGTCCTAGCAAAGCTGGTCACATGATCCCTCCTAGGCTCCGCCCACCCCAGTCATTCGACCGACGGACAGGAGGAAATATATATAGGAGAAACCATATGATACCGTGGTGACTGTAGTTAGAGAAAATAATTCATCAGACCTGATTAAAAAACCAGGGCGGGGCCGTGGACCGGACACACCGTTGGATAAAGTAATTTATCAGGTAAACATAAATTCTGTTTTCTCCAACATTGGTGTGTCCGGTCCACGGCGTCATCCTTACTTGTGGGAACCAATACCAAAGCTTTAGGACACGGATGAAGGGAGGGAGCAAATCAGGTCACCTAAATGGAAGGCACCATGGCTTGCAAAACCTTTCTCCCAAAAATAGCCTCCGAAGAAGCAAAAGTATCAAATTTGTAAAATTTGGCAAAAGTGTGCAGTGAAGACCAAGTCGCTGCCTTACATATCTGGTCAACAGAAGCCTCGTTCTTGAAGGCCCATGTGGAAGCCACAGCCCTAGTGGAGTGAGCTGTGATTCTTTCAGGAGGCTGCCGTCCGGCAGTCTCATAAGCCAATCGGATAATGCTTTTAAGCCAAAAGGAAAGAGAGGTAGAAGTCGCTTTTTGACCTCTCCTTTTACCAGAATAAACAACAAACAAGGAAGATGTTTGTCTGAAATCTTTAGTAGCCTCTAAATAGAATTTTAGAGCACGGACTACGTCCAAATTGTGTAACAAACGTTCCTTCTTTGAAACTGGATTCGGACACAAAGAAGGTACAACTATCTCCTGGTTAATATTTTTGTTGGAAACAACTTTCGGAAGAAAACCAGGCTTAGTACGCAAAACCACCTTATCTGCATGGAACACCAGATAGGGCGGAGAGCACTGCAGAGCAGATAACTCTGAAACTCTTCTAGCAGAAGAAATTGCAACCAAAAACAAAACTTTCCAAGATAATAACTTAATATCTACGGAATGTAAGGGTTCAAACGGAACCCCTTGAAGAACTGAAAGAACTAGATTTAGACTCCAGGGAGGAGTCAAAGGTCTGTAAACAGGCTTGATCCTAACCAGAGCCTGAACAAATGCTTGAACATCTGGCACAGCTGCCAGTCTTTTGTGAAGTAAAACAGATAAAGCAGAGATCTGTCCCTTCAGAGAACTTGCAGATAATCCTTTCTCCAAACCTTCTTGTAGAAAGGATAGAATCTTAGGAATTTTTATCTTGTTCCATGGGAATCCTTTAGATTCACACCAACAGATATATTTTTTCCATATTTTATGGTAAATTTTTCTAGTTACAGGCTTTCTAGCCTGAATCAGAGTATCTATTACAGAATCTGAAAACCCACGCTTTGATAAAATCAAGCGTTCAATCTCCAAGCCGTCAGTTGGAGGGAAACCAGATTCGGATGTTCGAATGGACCCTGAACAAGAAGGTCCTGTCTCAAAGGTAGCTTCCATGGTGGAGCCGATGACATATTCACCAGGTCTGCATACCAAGTCCTGCGTGGCCACGCAGGAGCTATCAAGATCACCGAGGCCCTCTCCTGATTGATCCTGGCTACCAGCCTGGGGATGAGAGGAAACGGTGGGAATACATAAGCTAGGTTGAAGGTCCAAGGTGCTACTAGTGCATCTACTAGGGTCGCCTTGGGATCCCTGGATCTGGACCCGTAGCAAGGAACCTTGAAGTTCTGACGAGACGCCATCAGATCCATGTCTGGAATGCCCCATAATTGAGTTATTTGGGCAAAGATTTCCGGATGGAGTTCCCACTCCCCCGGATGGAATGTCTGACGACTCAGAAAATCCGCTTCCCAATTTTCCACTCCTGGGATGTGGATCGCAGACAAGTGGCAGGAGTGATCCTCCGCCCATTGAATTATCTTGGTCACTTCTTTCATCGCCAGGGAAGTCCTTGTTCCCCCCTGATGATTGATATATGCAACGGTCGTCATGTTGTCTGACTGAAACCTTATGAATTTGGCCTTTGCTAGTTGAGGCCAAGCTCTGAGAGCATTGAATATCGCTCTCAGTTCCAAAATGTTTATCGGGAGAAGAGACTCTTCCCGAGACCATAGACCCTGAGCTTTCAGGGATTCCCGGACCGCGCCCCAGCCCACTAGGCTGGCGTCGGTCGTGACAATGACCCACTCTGGTCTGCGGAAGCTCATTCCCTGTGACAGATTGTCCAGGGTCAGCCACCAACGGAGTGAATCTCTGGTCTTTTGATCTACTTGAATCGTCGGAGACAAGTCTGTATAATCCCCATTCCACTGTCTGAGCATGCACAGTTGTAATGGTCTTAGATGAATTCGTGCAAAAGGAACTATGTCCATTGTTGCAACCATCAATCCTATTACTTCCATGCACTGCGCTATGGAAGGACGAGGAACAGAATGAAGTACTTGACAAGAGCTTAGAAGTTTTGATTTTCTGACCTCTGTCAGAAAAATCCTCATTTCTAAGGAATCTATTATTGTTCCCAAGAAGGGAACTCTTGTTGACGGGGACAGAGAACTTTTTTCTTTGTTCACCTTCCATCCGTGAGATCTGAGAAAGGCTAGGACGATGTCCGTATGAGCCTTTGCTTTTGACAGGGACGACGCTTGAATCAGGATGTCGTCCAAGTAAGGTACTACTGCAATGCCCCTTGGTCTTAGAACCGCTAGAAGGGACCCTAGTACCTTTGTGAAAATCCTTGGAGCAGTGGCTAATCCAAATGGAAGTGCCACAAACTGGTAATGCTTGTCCAGAAAAGCGAACCTTAGGAACTGATGATGTTCCTTGTGGATAGGAATATGTAGGTACGCATCCTTTAAATCCACGGTAGTCATAAATTGATTTTCCTGGATAGTAGGTAGGATCGTTCGAATAGTTTCCATTTTGAACGATGGTACCCTGAAAAATTTGTTTAGGATCTTTAGATCCAAAATTGGTCTGAATGTTCCCTCTTTTTTGGGAACTATGAACAGATTGGAATAAAATCCCATTCCTTGTTCTCTTATTGGAACTGGATGTATCACTCCCATCTTTAACAGGTCTTCTACACAATGTAAGAATGCCTGTCTCTTTATTTGGTTTGAAGATAATTGAGACCTGTGGAACCTTCCCCTTGGGGGTAGTTCCTTGAATTCCAGGAGATAACCTTGAGAAACTATTTCTAGCGCCCAAGGATCCTGAACATCTCTTGCCCAAGCCTGAGCAAAGAGAGAAAGTCTGCCCCCCACTAGATCCGGTCCCGGATCGGGGGCTATCCCTTCATGCTGTTTTGGTAGCAGTGGTAGGCTTCTTGGCCTGCTTACCCTTGTTCCAGCCTTGCATTGGTTTCCAGGCTGGTTTGGGTTGTGAAGTATTACCCTCTTGCTTAGAGGATACAGAATTAGAGACTGGTCGGTTTCTGCGAAAGTGACGAAAATTAGGCTTATTATAAGCCTTAAAAGACCTATCCTGTGGGAGGGCGTTGCCCTTTCCCCCAGTGATGTCTGAAATAATCTCTTTCAAATCAGGTCCAAATAATGTTTTACCTTTGAAAGGAATGTTAAGCAATTTTGTCTTGGAAGACACATCCGCTGACCAAGACTTTAGCCAAAGCACTCTGCGCGCCACGACAGCAAACCCTGAATTTTTCGCCGCTAATCTAGCTAATTGCAAAGCGGCATCTAAAACAAAAGAGTTAGCCAATTTAAGTGCTTGAACTCTGTCCATAACCTCCTCATACGAAGATTCTTTACTGAGCGATTTTTCTAGTTCCTCGAACCAGAAACACGCTGCCGTAGTGACAGGAACAATGCATGAAATTGGTTGTAGAAGGTAACCTTGCTGTACAAAAATCTTTTTAAGCAAACCCTCTAATTTCTTATCCATAGGATCTTTGAAAACACAACTATCTTCGATAGGAATAGTAATGCGTTTGTTTAGAGTAGAAACCGCCCCCTCGACCTTGGGGACTGTCTGCCATAAGTCCTTTCTGGGGTCGACTATAGGAAATAATTTCTTAAATATAGGGGGGGGGGACAAAAAGTATGCCGGGCCTTTCCCACTCTTTATTTACTATGTCCGCCACCTGCTTGGGTATAGGAAAAGTGTCGGGGGGCACCGTAACCTCTAGGAACTTGTCCATCTTACATAATTTCTCTGGAATGACCAAATTGTCACAATCATCCAGAGTAGATAACACCTCCTTAAGCAGTGCGCGGAGATGTTCTAATTTAAATTTAAATGTCACAACATCAGGTTCAGCTTGATGAGAAATTTTTCCTGAATCTGAAATTTCTCCATCAGACAAAACCTCCCTCATGGCCCCTTGAGATTGGTGTGAGGGTATGTCAGAACAGTTATCATCAGCGTCCTCTTGCTCTTCAGTGTTTAAAACAGAGCAATCGCGCTTTCTCTGATAAGTAGGCATTTTGGATAAAAAATTTGCTATGGAGTTATCCATTACAGCCGTTAATTGTTGCATGGTAATAAGTATTGGCGCACTAGATGTACTAGGGGCCTCCTGTGTGGGCATAACTGGTGTAGACACAGTAGGGGATGATGTAGTATCATGTTTACTCCCCTCATTTGAGGAATCATCTTGGGCAATATCATTATCTCTGGCATTACTGTCCTTACTTTGTTTGGACACTATGGCACAATTATCACATAAATTTAAATGGGGAGACACATTGGCTTTCATACATATAGAACATAGCTTATCTGATGGTACAGACATGTTAAACAGGCTTAAACTTGTCAACAAAGCACAAAAAACGTTTTAAAATAAAACCGTTACTGTCACTTTAAATTTCAAACTGAAAACACTTTATTACTGAATATGTGAAAAAGTATGAAGGAATTGTTCAAAATTCACCAAAATTTCACCACAGTGTCTTAAAGCATTAAAAGTATTGCACACCAAATTTCAGAGCTTTAACCCTTAAATTAACGGAACCGGAGCCGTTTTTACATTTAACCCCTATACAGTCCCAGAATGAGGCTCTGTCTATAACTAGAAAGGCCCCCATCTGAAAAAGGTGTCCAACACAGTGCCTGCCGTTTTTCTAAACGTTCCCCAAGATTATAATACCAATAATTAGTTAGAATCTGCATAATATGCCTAGTAAAGCAATTGTTTTAGCCCAGAAAAATGTCTACCAGTTTTTAAGCCCTTTTTGAAGCCCTTTATTCTTGTATGTTTAACTAAGAAAATGGCTTACCGGTCCCCATGAGGGGAAATGACAGCCTTCCAGCATTACATGGTCTTGTTAGAAATATGGCTAGTCATACCTTAAGCAGAAAAGACTGCTAACTGTTTCCCCCAACTGAAGTTACTTCATCTCAACAGTCCTGTGTGGAAACAGCAATCGATTTTAGTTACTGTCTGCTAAAATCATCTTCCTCTTACAAACAGAAATCTTCATCCTTTTCTGTTTCAGAGTAAATAGTACATACCAGCACTATTTTAAAATAACAAACACTTGATAGAAGAATAAAACTACATTTAAACACCAAAAAACTCTTAACCATCTCCGTGGAGATGTTGCCTGTGCAACGGCAAAGAGAATGACTGGGGTGGGCGGAGCCTAGGAGGGATCATGTGACCAGCTTTGCTGGGACTCTTTGCCATTTCCTGTTGGGGAAGAGAATATCCCACAAGTAAGGATGACGCCGTGGACCGGACACACCAATGTTGGAGAAAGGTGACTCTTGTCTGAGTAATCAAGAAACTTTTTGGTAAATTGATCCTCCAACCATGTTTCCGAAGAAACAACACTAGTTGATTCGTGTGAGATTCTGCAGTATGTAAAGACTGAGCTAGTACCAAGATATCGTCCAAATAAGGAAACACCGCAATACCCTGTTCTCTGATAATAGGGCACCCAGAACCTTTGAAAAGATTCTTGGAGCTGCTGCTAGGGCAAATGGAAGAGCAACACATTGGTAATGCTTGTCTAGAAAAGAGAATCTCAGAAACTGATAGTGTTCTGGATGAATCGGAATATGAAAGTATGCATCCTGCAAGTCTATTGTGGACATATAATGTCCTTGCTGAACAAAAGGCAGAATAGTCCTTATAGTCACCATCTTGAAAGTTGGTACATAACGATTCAAAATTTTCAGATCCAGAACTGGTCTGAATAAATTTTCTTTCTTTGGTACAATGAATAGGTTTGAATAAAACCCAAAACCTTGTTCCTGAGGAGGAACTGGCATGATTACCCCTAAAGACTCCAGGTCTGAAACACACTTCAGAAAAGCCTGAGCTTTTACTGGATTTACAGGGATACGTAAGAGAAAAAATCTTCTCACAGGAGGTCTTACTTTGAATCCTATTCGATACCCTTGAGAGACAATGCTCTGAATCCAATGATTTTGGACAGATCTTATCCAAAAATCCTTGAAAAACCTCAATCTGCCCCCTACCAGCTGAGCTGGAATGAGGGCTGCACCTTCATGCGGACTTAGGGGCTGACTTTGGTTTCCTAAATGGCTTGGATCTTAGGTTTTTTATCCTGAGGCAGAAAAACTCCTTTTCCTCCAGTGATAGTTGAAAGAATAGAATCCAACTGAGAACCAAATAAATTATTACATTGGAAAGAAAGAGATAGTAATCTAGATTTAGATGTCATATCAGCATTCCAGGATTTAAGCCACAAAGCTCTTCTAGCTAATACAGCTAAAGACATGGATCTAACATCAATTTTGATAATATCAAAAATGACATCACAAATAAAATGATTAGCATGTTGCAGTAAGCGAGTAATGCTAGATATGTCAGGATCCAATTCTTGTTGCGCTAAATTCTCCAACCAAAAAGTTGAGGCAGCCGCAACATCAACCAAAGAAATAGCAGGTCTGAGAAGATGACCTGAATATAAATAGGCCTTCCTTAGAAAGGATCCTTAAAGGAAGTACTATCTTCCATAGGAATAGTGGTACGTTTAGCAAGAGTAGAAATAGCTATGATTACGGCAGAAGTAGCCGAAACATGTCAGCATTAGTGACAAAGCCTACCTGAGGATGACTGTAACTGGAGCTGAAGCTGCAAATATGTTTTAAAAGAATTTGTAATAAAGGACATTTTAAACTACCTGCTGGTTTCCGGATCACTCCTTTAAATCGTCTATTTCATATTTCAAATTTGGAGCCAGCCAAGGGAGTTCCGGATTGGATGCAAGTGAAGCCACAGACCACCAGGGGGTTAGCACGTGATCACTAGCGTAACCGGCAACAAAACCACAGCGTGAGTAACGCTAACACTCGCAGGGAGACGCAGGAAGCGAAGGAGCTTGAGGAGGGGAGGAACAGCCCACCGGACACGGTCTGAAGAGGAAGGGCATCCCCTAGGACCGAGCTCCGGCAAACGAGCGTCAGAGGTACTGTGAGTAACAGCTACTGTGCTTATTTAATTTACGCAAGAAAAGTGAAGTTCTCAGTGCATGAACTGTAAAATTGTAACGCTAACCCCCCAAGAGTGAGATCTGTTAGGCACTGGACTGTGATGCATAGGGTTTATGGTGCGTGTGTTTTGTAGAAATAGCCCCATCAACTTTGGGGATTTTTTCCCAAAAACTCTATAGATTTTGCTCGTAAAGGATACAATTTTTTAAACCTTGAAGAAGGAATAAAAGAAGTACCTGGCTTATTCCATTCCCTAGAAATCATATCAGAAATAGCCTCAGGAATAGGAAAAACCCCTGGAGAAAACACAGGAGGTTTAAAAACAGCATTTAAACGTTTATTAGACTGAACGTCAATAGGACTGTTTACCTCAATATCCAAAGTAATTAACACTTCTTTTAATAAAGAACGCATATACTCTATTTTAAATAAATAAGTAGATTTGTCAGTGTTAATGTCTGAGGAAGGATCTTCTGAATCAGATAGATCCTCATCAGAAGAGGATAAATTATTAAGTTGTTGGTCATTTGAAATTTCATCAGCTAAATGTGAAGTTTTAAAAGACCTTTTACGTTTATTAGAAGGTGGAAAGCCTTCAAAATAGAATCAGAAACAAATTTTTTAAAATTTACAGGTATATCATGCACATTAGAAGTTGAAGGAACTGCAACTGGCAATGTACTATTACTGATGGAAACACTATCTGCATGTAAAAGTTTATCATGACAACTATTACAAATGACATTTGGTGAAATAATTTCTACAGTTTTACAACAAATGCACTTAGCTTTGGTAGAACCGATGTCAGGCAGCAATGTTCCAGCAGAAACTTCTGAGACAGGATCAGATTGTGACATCTTGCTCAATGTAAGAGAAAAAACAACATATAAAGCAAAATTATCTATTTCCTTATATGACAGTTTCAGGAATGGGAAAAAATGCAAAAGCATAGGCCTCTGATAGAAAAAAGCAAGAGGCAAACATCAATGGGGTATTTAAATAATGAAAAAAAAATTGGCGCCAAGTATGACGCACAACGTAACGTAAACTTTTTTGGCGCCAAAAATAACCGTAAATGACACACTTGCTTCACTAATGACGCCACCGTGTGAAAGGTCTCGGCGTCACGTATGATGCCGGAAATGACGAAGTTGCGTCATAAACGCGCCAAAAATATTTTCGCACCAAGAATGACACAAATTTTAGCATTTGACGCACCCACGGGCCTAATACCTGCAATAGCAAGAAGTAGTCAATTGAAAAAAAGACTAATCCCCAGGTAAGAAAAAATTTCTTAAAATGTTTAAATTCCCCAATTATGAAAAGGACAGTCTGCTGAAGGAAATACATGAACCTGACTCAAGGCAAATATAAGTACAATACATATATTTAGAACTTTATATAAATGCATAAAGTGCCAAACCATAGCTGAGGTGTCTTAAGTAATAAAAAACATACTTACCAAAAGACACCCATCCACATATAGCAGATAGCCAAACCAGTACTAAAACAGTTATTAGTAGAGGTAATGGTAAATTGAGAGTATATCGTCGATCTGAAAAGGGAGGTAGGAGATGAATCTCTACGAACGATAACAGAGAACCTATGAAATAGACCCCCGTTAGGGAAATCATCGCATTCAAATAAGTGATACTCCCTTCGCGTCCCTCTGACATTCGCTGTACTCTGAGAGGAATCGGGCTTCAACAATGCTGTGAAGCACTTATCAACGTAGAAATCTTAGCACAAACTTACTTCACCACCTCCATAGGAGGCAAAGTCTGTAAAACTGAATCGTGGGTGTGGTGAGGGGTGTATTTATAGGCATTTTGAGGTTTGGGAAACTTTGCCCCTCCTGGTAGGATTGTATATCCCATATGTCACTAGCTCATGGACTCTTGCCAATTACATGAAAGAAATTGAAAATAGGAGTAAATTAGAAAGTTGCTTAAAATTCCATGCTCTATCTGAATCATGAAAGAAAAAAATTGGGTTCAGTGTCCCTTTAAAGGGAAAGTCAACACCAGAATTTTTATTGTTTATAAAGATAGATAATCCCTTTATTAACAATTCCCCAGTTTTGCATAACCAACACAGTTATAACAATACACTTTTTATCTCTGTGATTATCGTATCTAAGCCTCTGCAAACTGTCCCCTTATTTCAGTTCTTTTGACAGACTTGCATTTTAGCCAATCAGTTCTCATTCCTCTGTAAATTCATGTGCATGAGCTCAATGTTATCTAAATGAAACACATGAACTAACACACTCTAGTGTTGAAAAAAGGTCAAAATGCATTTAGATTAGAGGCGGCCTTCAAGGTCTAAGAAATTAGCATTTGAAACTCCTAGGTTTTGCTTTCAACTAAGAATGCCAAGACAACAAAGCAAAATTGGTGATAAAAGTAAACTGGAAAGTTGTTTAAAATTACATTTTGAATCATGAAAGTTTTTTTTGGACTTGACTGTCCCTTTAATACTAACATTATGACAGTGGTTAACCTTGTTGTCAAATGACTAAAATCCAAATTAGCGATTTTAAATAAGGCAAATGGTGGGTGGAGTTTGGATTTTGAAAAACAATTGCAGTTAAAAGGATGTTTATTTGTTTTTAAAATGTTTAGACTTGGCTGATATGTCTTGTTATTACAAGGTGCATACTTTCTCTTTGAGGTCATTTTTTATCTATACACACAAATTATTCATTGTTGTGCAAAAGAACTGCAAATAAATGTTTTAAGAACACAAAAAACTATAATAAGATTTCTCTTTAATATGTTTTTATAATTACATATTTTATATATAGAGATCAAAATTTTGGGTATCATGTCACCAATTATTGGAAGTTTGAGTCGTAAACTATGTTTCATCTCCAAAATAAATGGTCGCTGTTAAAATATTTAGGAAATTTTGATGTTCATTTACAATTACATTTTATCCTATTTTACTGCTTTGAAGAATTACTATTATAATTAGTATATATGTTTATATATCCTATAATATAAAAGGCCAAGTGTGTTTGTCCGAAGCTGTCATGCGCAGTAGAGACTGCGCGAGAACAAACACACCTGGCCTTCAACAGACTGACCTTGCAAGCATCATTATGGGGCCGATCGGGTGTGAGGGGGGTGTGACGCAGGCAGGGCCGGGCATGACGCGGGCAGGGCAGGGAGTGACGTGGGCGAGGCCGGGTAGGGCCGTGCAGACGTGGGAGAGCTCAAAAGAGGGGGATAGAGAGAGAGCAAAAGAGGGGGGATAGAGAGAGCAAAAGAGAGGGAGGGAGAGCAAAAGAAAGGGGAGAGAGAGAAAGCAAAAGAGGGAAGATAGAGATAGCAAAATAGAGGGAGAGAGAGAGCAAAAGAGGGGGAGAGAGAGCAAAAGAGGGGGAGAGAGAGCAAAAGAGGGGAGATAGAGATAGCAAAAGAAGGGGAAAAGAGAACAAAAGAGGGGGGATAGAGAGAGCAAAAGAGAGGGAGGGAGAGCAAAAGAAAGGGGAGAGAGAGAAAGCAAAAGAGGAGGGATAGAGAGAGCAAAAGAGGGGGAATAGAGAGAGCAAAAGAGGGGGAGAGAGAGAGCAAAAGAGGGGGGAGAGAGAGAGCAAAAGAGGGGGGAGAGAGCAAAAGAGGGGGGATAGAGAGAGCAAAAGAGAGGGATAGAGAGAGCAAAAGAGAGGGAGAGAGACAGCAAAAGAGAGGGGGAGAGAGAGCAAAAGAGAGGGGGAGAGAGAGCAAAAGAGGGGGAGAGAGAGCAAAAGAGGGGGAGAGAAAGCAAAAGAGGGGGAAAGAGCGCAAAACAGGGGGAGAGAGCGCAAAAGAGAGGGGGAGAGCGCAAAAGAGAGGGGGAGAGCGCAAAAGAGAGGGGGAGAGAGAAAAACAGAGGGGGAGAGCGCAAAAGAGAGAGACATCAAAAGAAAGGGGAGAGAAAGATCAAAAGAGAGGGGAGAGAAGGCAAAAGAGAGGGGGGAGAGAGAGAGCAAAAAAGAGGGGGAGAGAGAGAGCAAAAAAGAGGGGGAGAGCACGCAAAAGAGGGGGGGAGAGAGAGCAAAAGAGAGGGGGAGAGAGAGCATAAGAGAGGGGGGAGAGACTGCAAAAAAGAGGGGGAGAGCGCAAAAGAGCGGGAGAGAGAGAGAGCGCAAAATAGGGGGGAAAGAGAGCAAAAGAGAGGGGGGAAAGAGAGCAAAAGAAAGGGGGGAAAGAGAGCAAAAGAAAGGGGGGAAAGAGAGCAAAAGAAAGGGGAGAGAAAGAGCAAAAGAGAGGGGAGAGAGAGAGCAAAAGAGAGGGGAGAGAGAGCAAAAGAGAGGGGAGAGAGAGAGCACAAAAGAGGGGGGAAAGAGAGCAAAAGAAAGGGGAGAGAGAGCAAAAGAGAGGGGGGAGAGAGAGCAAAAGAAGGGGGATAGAGAGACAGCAAAAGAGGAGAGATAGAGAGACAGCAAAAGAGAGGGGGGAGCGAGCAAAAGAAAGGGGGGAGAGAGAGAGAGCAAAAAAGGAGAGAGACAGCAAAAGAGAGGGGGATAGAGAGCAAAAGAGGGGGAGAGAGCGCAAAAGAGGGGGGGGGAGCGCAAAAGAGAGGTGGAGAGAGAGCAAAAGAGAGGGGGAGAAAGAGAGCAAAAGAGAGCGCAAAAGAGAGGGAGGAAAAGAGAGGAAAAGAGAGGGGAAGAAAGAAAGCAAAAGAGAGGGGGAGGGAGAGCAAAAGAGAGGGGGAGGGAGAGCAAAAGAGAGGGGGGCGAGAGAGAGCAAAATAGAGAGGAGGAGAGAGACAGCAAAAGAGAGGGGGAGATACAGAGCAAAAGAGAGGGGAAAGAGCAAAAGAGAGGGGAAAGAGCAAAAGAGAGGGGGGTAGAGAGGGAGTAAGGGGTGGAACCGCTGTACTGCAAAAAATGGCCCGTGTACACAGGCTTTAGGACTAGTATATATAGTATAAATATATTCAATATTGATATTTTATCTTGAATGCTGTGTTCTTTACTGTATTTGACATATTGGTTTCCTCATAGATGGGCATTTATACATAATCATTGCATATACACCATCCTTTTACTACGGTAGTTGTAGCCTACACATTTTGTATGTAGTAAATAATAGGTGGTTACTATGTATGAGAGATTTGATCTTTTTCTTTTCCCTGGCTTTTAATTTGGTGAGCTCAGTATTGAGCTAGTATGTTATTCTTTTGTTTCTTTTTTCTTTGGTGGAGGGTTGTCACTGTTTTAATTAATTGTTGATGCATTGTCTGTGTCTGATGTAGTATATTGTCAAATTAGATTATATCTATATATTTTGTATTTTTTCAGATGATAATTGTCTTGAAGAAGGCCCACAGATGGGTCGAAACGTTGACTTTTTAGTAATGTGAAACTAATTTGGAAATAAAATTGCATATGTATTTGCTGTATAACAAGTCCTGTGAGTGCCCAACATCAATACTACTCTACACATGTGTGGATGGTGTGCTGGGCCACTGGCTATATAATATATATATAGGTTAATCTCGTAAACCAAGTGGAAGAAGTTGAAAAATAATCTATTTTATTAGACTAACATTTTATATTCCAAGAAAAGCTAGTACTGCACCAGACCTGAGAAAAGGCTGAAATTCTGTAAATCTTTCTTATATTACAGAATGGTAGACTTTCCCAGAGAATTATGATCAGCATCACATCTTTTTTCAAGGACAGGAAAGAACACTGCTTACTTGCCTTCAATAATAACAAACATTATCACCCTAAAAATCAACCGATTTCCCTTTTTACCTAACTTCCCGGGTAACTACAAGAGGTAAATGCACACAGATATTGGTTGCCTATGGCCTACACAGACAAGTCTGGCAAATCTAAAGCAATCAGTATTCATAACAAAGTAAAGTCACTTGCCAGGGTACATCACAGTATGTCGATAGAAAATGGGCACTGATATTAGAAAGGACAATTACACTAATAAAATAATATTTTGAGACCACTCACCCCTTCCTTAGACCTTATACAATGGTGAAAAGACACAGAATAAATTGTGAAAAAAACAGAATTTATGTTTACCTGATAAATTACTTTCTCCAACGGTGTGTCCGGTCCACGGCGTCATCCTTACTTGTGGGATATTCTCTTCCCCAACAGGAAATGGCAAAGAGCCCAGCAAAGCTGGTCACATGATCCCTCCTAGGCTCCGCCTACCCCAGTCATTCGACCGACGTTAAGGAGGAATATTTGCATAGGAGAAACCATATGGTACCGTGGTGACTGTAGTTAAAGAAAATAAATTATCAGACCTGATTAAAAAAACCAGGGCGGGCCGTGGACCGGACACACCGTTGGAGAAAGTAATTTATCAGGTAAACATAAATTCTGTTTTCTCCAACATAGGTGTGTCCGGTCCACGGCGTCATCCTTACTTGTGGGAACCAATACCAAAGCTTTAGGACACGGATGAAGGGAGGGAGCAAATCAGGTCACCTAAATGGAAGGCACCACGGCTTGCAAAACCTTTCTCCCAAAAATAGCCTCAGAAGAAGCAAAAGTATCATATCAACGGAATGCAAGGGTTCAAACGGAACCCCCTGAAGAACTGAAAGAACTAAATTGAGACTCCAAGGAGGAGTCAAAGGTTTGTAAACAGGCTTAATTCTAACCAGAGCCTGAACAAAGGCTTGAACATCTGGCACAGCGGCCAGCTTTTTGTGAAGTAACACAGACAAGGCAGAAATCTGTCCCTTCAGGGAACTTGCAGATAATCCTTTTTCCAATCCTTCTTGAAGGAAGGATAGAATCCTAGGAATCTTAACCTTGTCCCAAGGGAATCCTTTAGATTCACACCAACAGATATATTTTTTCCAAATTTTGTGGTAAATCTTTCTAGTCACAGGCTTTCTAGCCTGAACAAGAGTATCGATAACAGAATCTGAGAATCCTCGCTTCGATAAGATCAAGCGTTCAATCTCCAAGCAGTCAGCTGGAGTGAAACCAGATTCGGATGTTCGAACGGACCCTGAACAAGAAGGTCTCGTCTCAAAGGTAGCTTCCAAGGAGGAGCCGATGACATATTTACCAGATCTGCGTACCAAGTCCTGCGTGGCTACGCAGGAGCTATCAAGATCACCGACGCCCTCTCCTGATTGATCCTGGCTACCAGCCTGGGGATGAGAGGAAACGGCGGGAACACATAAGCTAGTTTGAAGGTCCAAGGTGCTACTAGTGCATCCACTAGAGACGCCTTGGGATCCCTGGATCTGGACCCGTAGCAAGGAACTTTGAAGTTCTGACGAGAGGCCATCAGATCCATGTCTGGAATGCCCCACAGCTGAGTGACTTGGGCAAAGATTTCCGGATGGAGTCCCCACTCCCCCGGATGCAATGTCTGACGACTCAGAAAATCCGCTTCCCAATTTTCCACTCCTGGGATGTGGATAGCAGACAGGTGGCAGGAGTGAGACTCCGCCCATAGAATGATTTTGGTCACTTCTTCCATCGCCAGGGAACTCCTTGTTCCCCCCTGATGGTTGATGTACGCAACAGTTGTCATGTTGTCTGATTGAAACCGTATGAACTTGGCCCTCGCTAGCTGAGGCCAAGCCTTGAGAGCATTGAATATCGCTCTCAGTTCCAGAATATTTATCGGTAGAAGAGATTCTTCCCGAGACCAAAGACCCTGAGCTTTCAGGGATCCCCAGACCGCGCCCCAGCCCATCAGACTGGCGTCGGTCGTGACAATGACCCACTCTGGTCTGCGGAATGTCATCCCACGTGACAGGTTGTCCAGGGACAGCCACCAACGGAGTGAGTCTCTGGTCCTCTGATTTACTTGTATCTTCGGAGACAAGTCTGTATAGTCCCCATTCCACTGACTGAGCATGCACAGTTGTAATGGTCTTAGATGAATGCGTGCAAAAGGAACTATGTCCATTGCCGCTACCATCAAACCGATCACTTCCATGCACTGAGCTATGGAAGGAAGAGGAACGGAATGGAGTATCCGACAAGAGTCTAGAAGTTTTGTTTTTCTGGCCTCTGTCAGAAAAATCCTCATTTCTAAGGAGTCTATTATTGTTCCCAAGAAGGGAACCCTTGTTGACGGAGATAGAGAACTCTTTTCCACGTTCACTTTCCATCCGTGAGATCTGAGAAAGGCCAGGACAATGTCCGTGTGAGCCTTTGCTTGAGGAAGGGACGACGCTTGAATCAAAATGTCGTCCAAGTAAGGTACTACAGCAATGCCCCTTGGTCTTAGCACAGCTAGAAGGGACCCTAGTACCTTTGTGAAAATCCATGGAGCAGTGGCTAATCCGAAAGGAAGCGCCACGAACTGGTAATGTTTGTCCAGGAATGCGAACCTCAGGAACCGATAATGTTCCTTGTGGATAGGAATATGTAGATACGCATCCTTTAAATCCACCGTGGTCATGAATTGACCTTCCTGGATGGAAGGAAGAATAGTTCGAATGGTTTCCATCTTGAACGATGGAACCTTGAGAAACTTGTTTAAGATCTTGAGATCTAAGATTGGTCTGAACGTTCCCTCTTTTTTGGGAACTATAAACAGATTGGAGTAGAACCCCATCCCTTGTTCTCTTAATGGAACGGGATGAATTACTCCCATTTTTAACAGGTCTTCTACACAATGTAAGAATGCCTGTCTTTTTATGTGGTCTGAAGACAACTGAGACCTGTGGAACCTCCCCCTTGGGGGAAGTCCCTTGAATTCCAGAAGATAACCTTGGGAGACTATTTCTAGCGCCCAAGGATCCAGAACTCTTGATTGAATAATAAAAACTACAGTTAAACACTAAAAAACTCTAAGCCATCTCCGTGGAGATGTTGCCTGTACAACGGCAAAGAGAATGACTGGGGTAGGCGGAGCCTAGGAGGGATCATGTGACCAGCTTTGCTGGGCTCTTTGCCATTTCCTGTTGGGGAAGAGAATATCCCACAAGTAAGGATGACGCCGTGGACCGGACACACCTATGTTGGAGAAAGTAACATTTTTCAAAAAGTGAATATTTTTTTCCTATACCCTAGTGCTCCACAATACATATATGTTGTATTTATACATTATTCCTGTGTACTTTTGGGAGGATTTCTAATCTATAAGTGGCACACAGTGGTGGTTATATGATTACTATGTACATCCCATTAGATTAGGCTCCACCATCAAACTCCAAAAGAGACTCCAACGTATCCAGAACGCCTCAGTCAGACTCATTCTTGACATTCCTATCCAATGCCACATCACCGAACACCTAAGGAACCTTCACTGGCTCCCCATCAACAAGAGAATCACCTTCAAGCTCCTTACCCACGCTTTCAAGGCCCTACACAACATCGGTCCCGAATACATCAACCACTGTGTACATTTCGACACCCTGCCAGACAACTCCGATCTGCCGACCAAGCACTCGCAGTCATCCCCCGCATCAGCAAATCCACAGCGGACGGAAGATCCTTCTCCCACATGGCAGCAAAGACATGAAACACTCTCCCGCTGCACCTCAAACAATCCACCTCCCTTACAAAGTTCAGAAAGGACCTCAAAACCTGGCTATTCGACTGAACGCCCATCCCCTCCCCCCTCCTCCTATCCGCTTTCCCTTAGCCCTCACAGGTGATTAGTTTGCGCTCTATAAGTACCCAAAAGATAGAGGGTTATTGCAATGCGGGGGTTTGGTGGTATATGGGTTAATAGGTTAATTGCGATGTGGGGGGTTGGTGGTTTAAGAGTTAATAGGTTAAATAGGTTTATTGCGATGTGGGGGGTTGTCGGTTTAGGGGTTAATATTTTAATTATGTTATTTACAGATTAGGGGTTAATTACTTTAATATTTTGCGATGTGGGGCTTGACGTTTTAGGTGTTTGTTAATACTTCGTGCGAGAGGTTAGTTTTTTGTTGCTATACTTCGTGCGAGCGGTTACGTGTTTTTATTTTTATTTCTTGCGGGCGGTCACGTGTTTTTTTTTTTTTTTTTTTTTAAGGCTTCGGGTTTGCCTACGCTGCATTCAGTGGATTCTTTCATCACCCTGCCATTTTCGGAATCTACCTGGATGCAGCTTACCCTGCATCCAGGTGGATTCTTTTGGCTGCGTGTGCAGCCAACATTCTTTTGGCTGCCTCGCGCAGCCAACATTCTTTTGGCTGCCTCGCGCAGCCAACATTCCTTTGAGGATGCATGCGCAACTGGCGACACCGACGCATGCGTTATAAACGTAATTATAGTATATACACACATATATATATATGTGGATATAAAAAGTCTACACACCCCTGTTAAAATGTCAGGTTTCTGTGATGTAAAAAAATGTGACAAAGATAAATCATTTCAGAACTTTTTCCACCTTTAATGTGACCTATAAACTGTACAACTCAATTGAAAAACAAACTGAAATCTTTTAGGTGGAGGTAAGTAAACATAAAAAAATGAAATAATATGGTTGCATAAGTGTGACTTTGTTGAAGCATCTTTCGATTTTATTACAGCACTCAGTCTTTTTGGGTATGAGTCCTTTTAGCATGGCACATCTTGACTTGGCAAGATTTGCCCACTCTTCTTTGCAAAAACACTCCAAATCTGACAGATTGTGAGGGTATCTGCTGTGCACAGACCTCTTGAGATCACCCCACAGATTTTCGATCAGATTCAGGTCTGGGCTCTGGCTGGGCCATTCCAAAACTTTAATCTTGTTCTGGTGAAGCCATTCCTTTGTTGATTTGGATGTATGCTTTGGGTCATTGTCATAATGAAAGATAAAGTTCCTTTTCATGTTCAGCTTTCTAGCAGAAGCCTGAAGGTGTTGTGCCAATATTGACTGGTATTTGGAACTGTTCATAATTCCCTCTACCTTGACTAAGGCCCCAGTTCCAGTTGACAAAAAAGCCCCAAAGCATGATGCTGCCACCACCATGCATCACTGTGGGTATGGTGTTCTTTTGGTGATGTGCAGTGTTGTTTTTGTGCCAAACATATCTTTTGGAAATATAGCCAAAAAGTTCAACCTTGGTTTCATCAGACCATAACACCTTTTCCCACATGCTTTGGGGGGCTTCAGATGTGTTTTTGCAAAATTTAGCCAGGCTTGGATGTTTTTCTTGGTAAGAAAAGGCTTCCGTCCAGCAACTCTACCCCATAGCCCAGACATATGAAGTATACGGGAGATTGTTGTCACATGTACCACACAGCCAGTACTTGCCAGATATTCCTGCAGCTCCTTTAATATTGCTGTAGACCTCTTGGCAGCCTCCCAGACCAGTTTTCTTCTCATCTTTTCATAAATTTTGGAGGGACGTCCAGTTCTTGGTAAAGTCACTGTTGAGCCATATTTTCTCCACTTGATGACTGTCTTCACTGTGTTCCATGGTATATCTAATGCCTTGGAAATTCTTTTGTACCCTTCTCCTGACTGATACCTTTTAACAATGAGATCCCTCTGATGCTTTGAGAGATCTCTGCGGACCATGGCTTTTGCTGTAAGATTCAACTAAGAAAATGTCAGGGAAGACCTACTAAAACACCTGAACTTTATTTAAGGGTTAATCAGATGCACTTTAAATGATGACAGGTGTGTACTGACTCCTATTTAACATGATTTTGAATGTGATTGCTTAATTCTGAACACAGCTAAATCTTCAGTTATAAGAGGGTGTGCACACTTATGTAACCACATTATTTTAGTTTTTCTTGTTTACTTACCTCCTCCTAAAATATTTTAATTTATTTTTCAATTGAGTTGTACAGTTTATAGGTCACATTAAAAGTGGAAAAGGTTCTGAAATGATTTATCTTTGTCTCATTTATTTACATCACAGAAACCTGACATTTTAACAGGGGTGTGTATACTTTTTATATCATATCTCTCTCTCTCTCTCTCTCTCTCTCTCTCTCTCTCTCTCTCTCTCTCTCTCTCTCTCTCTCTCTCTCTCTCTCTCTCTCTCTCTCTCTCTCTATATATATATATATATATATATATATATATATATATATATATATATATATATATATATATATACACAGAATACCCTGCTAACAAAAAAAAGCATGAACACAGCCTTTGTTCTAACTAACTATCTCACCTTGGCTCTCTACCAGTATGAAATATCATCTGTTTTCACCACTATCTAAGCTGCATTTCAATACTTTTTTATACGTTTGATTTTATGACTATTTTCTAATCTGTTATCTCCTTACCTGTGTAAAGGTTAACGTGCATTTCCTCCCATTTCCGCTATTCCCCTGCAATGTAATTTGAAAGTGTGTTACTCCTGTGTAGCCAAGTGTCTATCATTAATTCATTAGTAGCTATCCTTCACTGCTGTAAACACCTCAACCTAGGGTTGCCACCTTGGTCATGTTTTCCTGGACACTTATGAGTTATATGCTGGACAGCACACAAATAGTGACCCTGTACAGCACTATTCATGTTCCTCCCTGCAGCATGTGTAACTCATAGTTGTCCAGTTAAACACGGCCAAGGTGGCAACCCTACCTGAACCCTGGCTCTCTGGGCCCTGTTTTACAAGTGGCAGAGTTAAAGGGACAGTAATAGATTATACTATACAGAAGAATATGCACAGATACTAATATAAAAATCCACTATAAAACCTTTTAAAAACTTACTTAGAAGCTCCTGGTTTAGCACTGTTGAGGACGTTAAGATGGGGCACTTACTAAGGGGTGAAAGCAAAAACAAGCAGACACTCCCCCTCCCTTGCATATGAAAAGGCCCATTACACAACCATGAGTCTGTATACATCAGTATACATCTAAAACTTTGGTTTTGGTTAGTAGTCTGAAAATCAGCACAATGTTGTTTAACCCTTTGAGTGCTAATGAGACGTCATGAGCACTCTTCCACCTTGAGGGAGATCTGGGGGCCCCTAACTGCTCCTAACCCGGCGATTGTGCCTGTAGAGTGACAGGCATCAACGGGGCTTCACGTGATGCGCGGTGACGTCGCGCGCAATGACGTGATGACGTCACCGCGCAACTTTATTTATACTTAACAATGTTAAGTATAGGAGGAGGGGGCATGCTGCTTAGAAGCCTGTATCTCAGGCATCAGGCAGCTATAGACCCCCAAGACCCACTGTTGAAAAGGTAATCGCCTAACCTTTCCAACAGTGTAAGGCTTGGGGGTCTGTGAAAAAAAAACAAAAAGGGTAAAACATTTTTTTTCAAAAATTACAAAAATAAAAAAAAACAGAAAATATTAGCACCCAGGTGGGAAAGTGCTTAGCACTCAAAGGGTTAAATATGGGCCAAACTATACATTTTTACAAAAACACTCCCAGATAGGCTATATAAATGGATTATCTACTAAACATTTATGCAAAAAAATCTAGCGTATAATGTACCTTTAATTGTATTGAAAATCACTGATTCCAAGATGAACCCTCCATGTATTTGCAGCCTCTGACTGAGAAATACCTAGCAAACAAGTCAAAACTTTTGGGGTTGGTGGTGGGGGTTAGTAGATTTCTCAGAGCCTAGGGCAGCACAAAACCTACATGAACTCCTCATTGTACTTAAAGTGAATGCAAACTTTCATGAATTAGCGCCTGTTTTTAAAAAATACTATTAAAAACAGGGGCACTGTCTTAATGAAAGTTTACACTGCAGCTGTACTTAGCACATCAATGACAAAACCGGCTTCCTCCAATCACGGCGTGACCTCACGAGATGGACGCTCTAGAATGCGCACCATAATTGGAGGAAGCCAGTTTTGTCATTGGTTACGTAAGTACAGAGGCGCTGCGGGCGGGGTATTGCCGACCCGGCTTTGATGAAGAGTAAGGTAAGTAAAAATATGCTGCAATGTAAACTTGAGCAAACTTGAAAGTGTCCCTGTTTTTAATAGTATTTTTAAAAACCTGGCAGTAATTCATGAAAGTTTACATTCACTTTAAAATAATGTACTGTGCAGATTTCTTTCTTAGAAAATGCGTTTGCCTTATATACCGATGTACACAGCTTCCACATTATGAGGCTTTGTGGATTATTTAGACATCACAAAGCCATATATATCTCTGCAACCTCCACTGAATCATCATGAAGAATTTGGCCTTGGGGCTCAATGAAGGAAAATCGACAGAATGTTTATCTGTCAAAAATCCTTGGCTGTTTCATTCAGACACTGTGGCCTCCATGTAGACATTTTTTTTATATTGTTTAACAGTCAGTTCCTTATTCGATATGCCCTCAAATTTCTCGTTGGTAAATGAGCTACTTATACTCTATACTGTGTTTGTAAAATAAAACTGCAAATCCATCATAATAATATAGAAAACTGTAGTAAACTTTGTAACTTGAAGGGCCATAATAATGCAATAATGAAATGCTTTAATTTGATGGAGTTTTGTATAAATGCTTGTATCTAACTATGCGCCTAACCTCCACGCTTAAAGGGACACTGAACACAAATTGTTTCTTTCGGGCTTCAGATAGAGCATGCAATTTTAAGCAACTTTCTAATTTACTCCAATTATCATTTTTTCTTCATTCTCTTGGTATCTTTATTTGAAAAGCAAGAATGTAAGTTTAGATGCCGGACCATTTTCAGTAAACAACCTGGATTGTTCGTACTGATTGGTGGATAAATTCATCCACTAATAAACAAGTGCTGTCCAGGGTCTGAACCAAAAATTGTCTGGCTCTTGTTATAAAGATAACAAGAGAGCGAAGAAAACCCCCATAAATTATGCTTACCTGATAATTTCCTTTTCTTCTGATGGAAAGAGTCCCAGCTGCATTCATTATTTTTGGGGAAAAAGAACCTGGCCACCAGGAGGAGGCAAAGACACCCCAGCCAAAGGCTTAAATACTACTCCCACTCCAGTCATCCCCCAGTCATTCTGCCGAGGAACAAGGAACAGTAGAAGAAATATCAGGGTGAAAGGTGCCAGAAGAATAATAAGGACGCCCAACATAAAATTACGGGTGGGGAGCTGTGGACTCTTTCCATCAGAAGAAAAGGAAATTATCAGGTAACCATGATGTATGTTTTTCTTCTTAAATAGAAAGAGTCCACAGCTGCATTCATTACTTTTTGGAAAACAATATTCAAGCTATAGAGGACATTGAATGCCAATATGGGAGGGTACAATAGGCGGCCCATACTGAGGACACCAGGCCTGAAACTCTACCCAATAAAAAACATAGCTTTGTCCGAAGCCGATAACATTTTTAAAGGAAAAGCCCCAAGGACACTGACTCGCAGCTAGTTCAGAAACCAAACTACAGACCGCAAAACGGACTTGACTGAGCCAACAGTCCTCCAGGAGACACTGTCGCCCAACAGACGGTCCCCCACCACTCACCCCCCACTAGTGAAGAGGACACCAGCCGAAACCCCCAAGGGGACAAGGCAAAGGAGAACCGAGAAAACCGAAAGGTCCCTAAAAAAAACATAATTTATGCTTACCTGATAAATTCCTTTCTTCTGTAGTGTGATCAGTCCACGGGTCATCATTACTTCTGGGATATTAACTGCTCCCCTACAGGAAGTGCAAGAGGATTCACCCAGCAGAGCTGCATATAGCTCCTCCCCTCTACGTCACTCCCAGTCATTCGACCAAGGACCAACGAGAAAGGAAAAGCCAAGGGTGAAGTGGTGACTGGAGTATAAATTAAAAAATATTTACCTGCCTTAAAAACAGGGCGGGCCGTGGACTGATCACACTACAGAAGAAAGGAATTTATCAGGTAAGCATAAATTATGTTTTCTTCTGTTAAGTGTGATCAGTCCACGGGTCATCATTACTTCTGGGATACCAATACCAAAGCAAAAGTACACGGATGACGGGAGGGATAGGCAGACTCTTTATACAGAAGGAACCACTGCCTGAAGAACCTTTCTCCCAAAAATAGCCTCCGATGAAGCAAAGGTGTCAAATTTGTAAAATTTGGAAAAAGTATGAAGCGAGGACCAAGTTGCAGCCTTGCAAATCTGTTCAACAGAGGCCTCATTCTTGAAGGCCCAAGTGGAAGCCACAGCTCTAGTAGAATGAGCTGTAATTCTTTCAGGGGGCTGCTGTCCAGCAGTCTCATAAGCTAAACGAATTATGCTACGAAGCCAAAAAGAAAGAGAGGTAGCAGAAGCTTTTTGACCTCTCCTCTGCCCAGAGTAAATGACAAACAGAGAAGACGTTTGTCGGAATTCCTTAGTTGCCTGCAAGTAAAATTTTAGAGCCCGGACTACATCCAGGTTGTGCAGTAGACGTTCCTTCTTTGAAGAAGGATTTGGGCATAAAGAAGGAACAACAATCTCTTGATTGATATTCCTGTTAGTAACTACCTTAGGTAAGAACCCAGGTTTAGTACGCAGGACTACCTTATCCGAATGAAAAATCAAATAAGGAGAATCACAATGTAAGGCTGATAATTCAGAGACTCTTCGAGCCGAGGAAATAGCCATTAAAAATAGAACTTTCCAAGATAACAACTTTATATCAATGGAATGAAGGGGTTCAAACGGAACGCCCTGTAAAACATTAAGAACAAGGTTTAAACTCCATGGTGGAGCAACAGTTTTAAACACAGGCTTAATCCTGGCCAAAGCCTGACAAAAAGCCTGGACGTCAGGAACTTCTGACAGACGTTTGTGTAACAGAATGGACAGAGCTGAGATCTGTCCCTTTAATGAACTAGCAGATAAACCCTTTTCTAAACCTTCTTGTAGAAAAGACAATATCCTAGGAATCCTAACCTTACTCCAAGAGTAACCTTTGGATTCACACCAATGTAGGTATTTACGCCATATCTTATGGTAAATCTTTCTGGTAACAGGTTTCCTAGTCTGTATTAAGGTACTAATAACTGACTCAGAAAACCCACGTCTTGATAAAATTAAGCGTTCAATTTCCAAGCAGTCAGCTTCAGAGAAGTTAGATTTTGATGTTTGAAGGGACCCTGTATCAGAAGGTCCTGTTTCAGAGGTAGAGACCAAGGCGGACAGGATGACATGTCCACCAGGTCTGCATACCAAGTCCTGCGTGGCCACGCAGGTGCTATTAGAATCACTGATGCTCTCTCTTGTTTGATTCTGGCTATCAATCGAGGAAGCAACGGGAAGGGTGGAAACACGTAAGCCATCCTGAAGTCCCAAGGTGCTGTCAGAGCATCTCAGGACTGCTCCTGGATCCCTGGATCTGGACCCGTAACGAGGAAGCTTGGCGTTCTGTCGAGACGCCATGAGATCTATCTCTGGTTTGCCCCAACGTCGAAGTATTTGGGCAAAGACCTCCGGATGAAGTTCCCACTCCCCCGGATGAAAAGTCTGACGACTTAAGAAATCCGCCTCCCAGTTCTCCACTCCCGGGATGTGGATTGCTGACAGGTGGCAAGAGTGAGACTCTGCCCAGCGAATTATCTTTGATACTTCCATCATAGCTAGGGAGCTTCTTGTCCCTCCCTGATGGTTGATGTAAGCTACAGTCGTGATGTTGTCCGACTGAAACCTGATGAACCCCCGAGTTGTCAACTGTGGCCAAGCCAGGAAGGCATTGAGAACTGCTCTCAATTCCAGAATGTTTATTGGCAGGAGACTCTCCTCCTGACTCCATAGTCCCTGAGCCTTCAGGGAATTCCAGACGGCACCCCAACCTAGAAGGCTGGCGTCTGTTGTTACAATTGTCCAGTCTGGTCTGCTGAATGGCATCCCCCTGGACAGGTGTGGCCGAGAAAGCCACCATAGAAGAGAATTTCTGGTCTCTTGATCCAGATTCAGAGAAGGGGATAAGTCTGAGTAATCCCCATTCCACTGACCTAGCATGCACAGTTGCAGTGGTCTGAGGTGTAAGCGTGCAAAGGGTACTATGTCCATTGCCGCTACCATTAAGCCGATTACCTCCATACATTGAGCCACTGACGGGTGTTGAATGGAATGAAGAGTGCGGCAAGCACTTTGAAGTCTTGATAGCCTGTCCTCTGTCAGGTAAATCTTCATTTCTACAGAATCTATAAGAGTCCCCAGGAAGGGAACTCTTGTGAGTGGAACGAGTGAACTTTTCTTTTCGTTCACCTTCAATCCATGTGACCTTAGAAATGCCAGTACTAACTCTGTATGAGATTTGGCAGTTTGAAAGCTTGAATCAGAATGTCATCTAGGTATGGAGCTACCGAGATTCCCCGCGGTCTTAGTACCGCCAGAAGAGCACCCAGAACCTTTGTGAAGATTCTTGGCGCTGTAGCCAATCCGAATGGAAGAGCCACAAACTGGTAATGCCTGTCTAGGAAGGCAAACCTTAGGTACCGGTAATGATCTTTGTGAATCGGTATGTGCAGGTAAGCATCTTTTAAATCTACAGTGGTCATGTACTGACCCTCTTGGATCATAGGTAAAATTGTCCGAATAGTCTCCATCTTGAACGCTGGAACTCTTAGGAATTTGTTTAGGATCTTTAAGTCCAGGATTGGTCTGAAAGTTCCCTCTTTTTTGGGAACCACAAACAGATTTGAGTAAAACCCCTGTCCCTGTTCCGATCGTGGAACTGGATGGATTACTCCCATTAACAAGAGCTCTTGTACGCAGCGTAGAAAAGCCTCTTTCTTTGTCTGGATTGTTGACAATCTTGACAGATGAAATCTCTCTCTTGGAGGAGAGTATTTGAAGTCCAGAAGGTATCCCTGAGATATTATCTCTAGCGCCCAGGGATCCTGAACATCTCTTGCCCAAGCCTGGGCGAAGAGAGAAAGTCTGCCCCCCACTAGATCCGATCCCGGATCGGGGGCCCTCAATTCATGCTGTTTTGGGGGCAGCAGCAGGTTTCCTAGTCTGCTTGCCCTTGTTCCAGGACTGGTTAGGTTTCCAGCCTTGTCTGTAGCGAGCAACAGCTCCTTCCTGTTTTGGTGCAGAGGAAGTTGATGCTGCTCCTGCTTTGAAATTACGAAAGGAACGAAAACTAGACTGTCTAGTCTTGGCTTTGGCTTTGTCCTGAGGCAGGGCATGGCCTTTACCTCCTGTAATGTCAGCGATAATCTCTTTCAACCCGGGCCCGAATAAGGTCTGCCCTTTGAAAGGTATATTAAGCAATTTAGACTTAGAAGTAACATCAGCTGACCAGGATTTTAGCCACAGCGCCCTGCGTGCCTGAATGGCGAATCCTGAATTCTTCGCCGTAAGTTTAGTAAGATGTACTACGGCCTCCGAAATGAATGAATTAGCTAGTTTAAGGACTCTAAGCCTGTCCGTAATGTCGTCCAGAGTAGCTGAACCAATGTTCTCTTCCAGAGACTCAATCCAGAATGCCGCTGCAGCCGTGATCGGCGCAATGCATGCAAGGGGTTGCAATATAAAACCTTGTTGAACAAACATTTTCTTAAGGTAACCCTCTAACTTTTTATCCATTGGATCTGAAAAAGCACAGCTATCCTCCACCGGGATAGTGGTACGCTTAGCTAAAGTAGAAACTGCTCCCTCCACCTTAGGGACCGTTTGCCATAAGTCCCTTGTGGTGGCGTCTATTGGAAACATTTTTCTAAATATCGGAGGGGGTGAGAACGGCACACCGGGTCTATCCCACTCCTTAGTAACAATTTCAGTAAGTCTCTTAGGTATAGGAAAAACCTCAGTACTCGTCGGTACCGCAAAATATTTATCCAACCTACACATTTTCTCTGGTATTGCAACTGTGTTACAATCATTCAGAGCCGCTAACACCTCCCCTAGTAATACACGGAGGTTTTCCAGTTTAAATTTAAAATTTGAAATATCTGAATCCAGTCTGTTTGGATCAGAACCGTCACCCACAGAATGAAGTTCTCCGTCCTCATGTTCTGCCACCTGTGACGCAGTGTCTGACATGGCCCTAATATTATCAGCGCACTCTGTTCTCACCCCAGAGTGATCACGCTTACCTTTTAGTTCTGGTAATTTAGCCAAAACTTCAGTCATAACAGTAGCCATATCCTGTAATGTGATTTGTAATGGCCGCCCAGCTGTACTCGGCGCTACAATATCACGCACCTCCCTCTGGGCGGGAGATGTAGGTACTGACACGTGAGGCGAGTTAGTCGGCATAACTCTCCCCTCGTTGTTTGGTGAAATTTGTTCAATTTGTACAGATTGATTTTTATTTAAAGTAGCATCAATACAGTTAGTACATAAATTTCTATTGGGCTCCACTTTGGCATTGCAACAAATGACACAGGTATCATCTTCTGAATCAGACATGTTTAACACACTAGCAAATAAACTTGCAACTTGGAAATACAATTCAAATAGAATAATATTAAAACGTACTGTGCCTTTAAGAAGCACAGAAGATCTATGACAGTTAAAAATTAATAAATTGAAACAGTTATAGCCTCAATCCTTGTAAACAACACAACTTTAGCAAAGGTTTAATCCCATTAGCAAAGATAACAATTTCTGAAAGCAGGAAACAAATTACAGAATAAAAGTTTTTATTTCAGTCAAACTATAATTCTCACAGCTCTGCTGAGAGAAATTACCTCCCTCAAAATAAGTTTTGAAGACCCCTGAGCTCTGTAGAGATGAACCAGATCATGCAGGGAATACAATGAGTTGCTGACTGAAATATTAGATGCATAGTAAAAGCGCCCCTCCCCCACACACACAGCAGTGAGGGAGAACAGAAACTGACAGAAAAAACAGATTTAAGCAACTGCCAAGTGGAAAAATGGTGCCCAAACATTTATTCACTCAGTACCTCAGCAAATGAAAACGATTTTACATTCCAGCAAAAACGTTAAACATAATTTCTAGTTATTAAACAGCTTTATGTACTTCTTACAGTGTAATTCTAGTGAAGTACCATTCTCCCAGAATACTGAAGTGTAAAGTATACATACATGACATTATATCGGTATGGCAGGATTTTCTCATCAATTCCATTGTCAGAAAATAAAAACTGCTACATACCTCTATGCAGATTCATCTGCCCGCTGTCCCCTGATCTGAAGTTTACCTCACTCCTCAGATGGCCGAGAACAGCAATATGATCTTAACTACTCCGGCTAAAATCATAGCAAAACTCTGGTAGATTCTTCCTCAAACTCTGCCAGAGAGGTAATAACACACTCCGGTGCTATTTTAAAATAACAAACTTTTGATTGAAGATATAAAACTAAGTATAATCACCATAGTCCTCTCACACGACCTATCTAGTTGCTGGGTGCAAGAGAATGACTGGGAGTGACGTAGAGGGGAGGAGCTATATGCAGCTCTGCTGGGTGAATCCTCTTGCACTTCCTGTAGGGGAGCAGTTAATATCCCAGAAGTAATGATGACCCGTGGACTGATCACACTTAACAGAAGAAAAAAGCACACCTCCAAGAGTGAGCCCAGCCCGGGATAAGACCAGGAACAGAGACAGAACAGACTTCTCTCCAACATCCTACAAGCACTGAATGCAACTGATGAGGCAAAGTCCTCCCAGTGTCTGAACATAGAATACCAAAGTATTCAACCACGAAAAACAAAAAAAAAAAGTTTGAGAACACAGAGTCCATATCAGGACGACACAGAAGGCACTTGCGAGGAAGAAGAAACAGTCGAGCAAGGAACAGGCCGCAAAAGCAACCCCCAGACAGAGGGCACGATACAGGCAACCAAAGTCACCGGACCTATACAGGTCCCTAAAAATGGGAACACAAAACCTCAATTGAGGCCCCCCAAGAAGGAGAGTATACCCTCAGAACCTGAAGGAAGAGTAGACCCTTTTCTGAAATTGATGAAAATTCTATATCCTAGCAGACTGAGCTAATGGATAGACTCAACAAAGCTCACACATCCAGAGGAGAACTGCGACCTGAATCGCCTTAGACCGCTCGGCCATCCAGACCTGTAGACCCACACCCAGCCCAGGGGATCAGAAGAATCCCGAAACTGGTACAGGAACGAGCATAAGGATAGCACAGCCATCCTCACAGAATACAAGTACAACCCGACTCTGAAAACAGACGACAAGGCCATAGACCTAAGGATCTATCAAAATAAAGGCCCAACAAGTCTGACTTGGATCCAGCAAGACCCCAGGGGGAACCAATCCCACCTTTCTACCTCCCATCCAGGAGAAGCCCCAAGAAAGGACTCCCTCTCCATAGGGAGGAGAATATCCCCAAAAGAAAAAGGGATGAGGCCGGAAGATAACCCCCCCTGAAGACTCGCCAGAAACACGGGCCCACAAGCTCCATACGGAGCTTGATAAATGGGCCTCATTATGTTATTCTCAGACTAATCTTTTCTTTGGATGCATCATACTATCTAGCATTTATTTAGTGTTTAATGTCCCTTTAACATTCCCACTCCTCAGAAAGACAAGACCAATGAGCCAAACAGACGCATTATGCGCATCTACCTCCCAATCACCAGCGATATCCTATTCAAAGAAGGAATATAATGGAACAAAACAGTATTGTCACATCAATGCATTAATAGGTTGGAAATTCAACATTGCTACAGGAAACTTCTCCAATAAAACAAAGGAAAGTGATACAAAAAAAGATGTAATATCATAAATGTCAGTGTTCTCCACAGAAATGTTTGTTACCCGGTGGTATTATGAAGTAGCCTGGTGGGGGCAGTGTAATATTTAGCAATATTATAATATTTTCTGTAATTTATAAATGTTATTTAATATTTAAGCTATCCAAAGCACAAATTAATTGCATAATTTAACATAAGTTGATTAAATGATAATCTGAGCAACAAACAATGAAAACAGTTGATATTAACTAATGCTCATTAAACACTAAATAAATACTAGATAGAATGGGGCGGAGCTAGCCGTTGAGCTGACTGGCAGCACAAACAGAGAGCTCCGACTGAAGATTGCCTAAAAACCTTTAAAACAGGGTATATCCCTGATCCTAAACAACAGTAAAGACCTTAGGAGGACAGAGTGACCTGGCTGGTACACCCGGATAACAAATTTGTCCGGTCCGGAGGTAGCTCCATACTTCCGGTACTGCTCTGACTGGGGGCCTTATTAGGAAAGATTGCGGCTGCGGCCTTCTCTGGAACTCCGGACTGCTTCAAACGGTCTGAAACTCTGGATTCATCTGGCATAACATCCGGTGGGCTAGGTGAAGACATCAAGAGGTAATATTTCCAAGCAAGCAGCAATATATACATTATTGAAGGCTGATAACCGGCTCATAGACAAAGCCGCTATTTAAAAGCTGCTCTGGATGCTACTACCTGTGTTACTAACATTAATCAAGTGCCTTGAAATCAGTCTGTGATTCTGCCTCACACAAGTTGCAGAAAGAGGATTTCTTTATATATAACGTTATTCTTCTATATGTGTAGTTGGCGGTAAAATCGCCATCTTTGTTAATTCACAATAAAAAGAAAGGCCCCACCACACATTGCTCTTTTTTTCTGTCCAAAGGCTCCTTATGTTCAAATGATGCTAGCATAAACTAGCAGTCTGGTACCTGGGGGGACAGTGTCTACATTATATTTTCATCTTTTACTCTCAGCTGATCGTTGACTATATCTATTCCACATGTGACACTAACTTTGGACTTACTTGAATACTATGTCTCAAGTCGCTAAAAGAAGGCCTAAAGCACCATCTCAGTTAAAAAGAACTGTGGCAGACCACTTCAAAGACCAACCTCCCACAAACCTCTCTCACCAAGAGACACCCATCCCTCATTAGAAGATAACTACTCAGAAAACAGTATGGATTCACAAAATTTGTCAAAGTACAATTTAGCCTCTAATATAGTTGACGTCCTGACGCATCGCATGAATATTCTACAAGAATCCCTGACCAAAGAGATAAAGAGCTCTACAGCCGATCTTCGTAGAGATATAGCAGCACTGGGAGAACGTACAGAAACTCTGGAACGGAAACATGAAAATTTGGCCATTGACCATGTCAACCTATTATGTTATTCCCAGAACTTGTCTGTCCAAATATCAGACCTTTAATTAAAATTAGCTGACATGGAGGACAGGTCTAGATGCAATAACCTGAGATTCAGGGGTGTACCAGAAGAAGTTGGATCAGCTGAACTGGAACAATTTATTTTGGAATTATGCCAGCAACTTCTCCCCACCCTCCGGGACTTGTGCTAGACAGGGTCCATCGAGTTCCCAGACCGCGTGATGTCTCTCAGGATAAACCCAGAGACGTTTTGATTAGAGTACACTTCTTCACCAACAAAGAAAAGATCCTTTGTGAGATGGCCAATCATCCAACTTTGCCACAGAAATTTCAACAAGTTTTGATATTCCCGGATGTCTCCACGTATACCCTCCAAAAAAGGAGGACATTTAGAGCCATTACCCAGACCCTTCGAAAGGGAAACATTTGTTATCGTTGGGGTTATCCAACGAAACTTATAATCTCCAAAGATGGCTCTACACATACCATACTGACTCCAAAAGAGGGCTTGGATCTCCTTAAAAATTGGGACTTAACACTTCCTGTGGCCCAAGAATTAAGAGACACTGCTGAGTCCACACTACACCCTGCGGCTCCTGAATGGCGCCCTTTACCGCAGCGACCAACGACATAGTCTTATGAGTATATTCATAGTATATTTCTGTATTTTGCTATGTGTCTAACTACTTGTTGATCTAGGTATACTTGGTGCACTTTATGTTTATTTGCTGTCCTTTATTAGAGCAGATATTTAATAGCAATATCAAATGTCACAGCTGTTAAGCATAAGTTATGTATGTCCTATTTAAGTGCACCCCGATCTAATCTTGCCATTTGTTTTTCTGAGCCTTGGGACGAGATTCAGTCACATGGCCTAGTTAATCACGGTGCAATCCACAAACCTAGAATCTAGTCTTTATACTTAGATTGATCTTAAGGTAAGGGGAAATGTGCATGTGAATTTAAATGACACAAAGTTCTTCATATATTTCCTCTAAGATGTTTATGCTGTTTTGTTTTCCCTCTTAAGGTTTCTATCCTTACCTACACTAGTAGATCCCTATAGCTGTTCATATTTTCCCCCCTATGGTGCCAGCTTACCATCTTTGTTACTTTCAATAGTAATACATCCCCCCCCTTAGCAATACTGATAATATAATCCCCTGTTACGGGGACCGAGGAGGGAACTCCTGATCACAGTAGTACCTCTTCTATGGGTGGACTAACATACCACCCTTTCTGGAACATACTCTGCTCCTGTCCTATAATATTAAGGGTTATTAGTAGCCGAGCTATAAAGTGTTTCTTACAGACAGGTTCCCCAGATATCAGAAATCATAGTTCTACCTAATCTCTACGATATTTTAACAATATCGCATAATCCTAGTTGTCTAATTGTTTTCTTTGATTGTCATACTTCTAGAACTGGTGATCAGAGACTTCCGTCACCCTAGTGGCTGTTGAGAGGACAGTTCGGATTTGTTTTTTTCTACAGTCTTTCCAGACGTGGTGAGTAATCCCCCCCCTCCTACCCTTATTTCCGCTCTCACCTACATATCGCTTACACCCCGGTGCTTCCTTTAATAATGTGTGAAACTTTTGAAACTCTGACTTTTGCCACCCTAAATGTGAAGGGCCTAAAATCAACAACTAAACATAGCCTATTGTCTAACCTTATGAAATCCTTAAGAGCCCATATTGTCTTTCTACAAGAGACCCATTGGCCGGACTCTCGCCCAGACCCATATAGATCCCGGGAATATCCTACAAAATACTACTCCTCTTTTGGTGGGAAGTCAAGGGGCGTAGCAATCTAAATCCACAGATCAGTAGGTTTTGAACATGTCCATGATGAGAGAGATGAACAGGGTAGATCGTTAATATTGATTTGTAAATTAAACTGATATTTATTTACATTAATAAATCTATATGCCCCTAACCAATCCCAACTTCACTTCCTGAAAACTCTTCTCTCCAAAGTTGAACCGATTAAAGGCTGGAACATTGATTTTAGGAGTGATTTCAATATGGTTTGGGATCCATTGAAAGACAAGCGGGTTCAAAAAAGTAAAGACATAGACTCATATACAAGCTCAGCTGCTAAATTCCGATTCCATATGACACATTATAACTTATTTGATGTCTGGCGAGCACTCCATCCTAGTGAACAAGACTATACATTTTTTTCTAGACCTCACAATACATACTCTAGGCTGGACTATTTCTTTACAGACTCATGGACCCTTAACAGAATTAGTACATCACAAATACGAATATGTTCATGGTCTGACCATGATGTACAGCTCTTCACTCTCACAACTGACATGACTAAGTCCTCTAGACCTTCCTGGAAGCTGCCTAAAACCCTGCTACATGACAAAGAATTAAAAACATACCTTCAGACCTCTATTGCGGAATTCCTCTCGCTCTATGAGGACCCTCAGATCTCAAACCAGATCCTATGGGCCTCTCTTAAGGCCTATATTAGAGGTATCTGCATACAGAAACAGGCCTCCATTAAAACTCGGAAGAGCACCCCATTAGGTCTTTTGGTATCTACATTAAGAGGAAAAGAATCCATAAATAAATCTTCCCCCACACCAGACCTGGAGTCGGAAATTCAATCTTTAAGAGACCAAATAGCAGAAAAAGAGATAGAGAGAATCAAACTTTTACACATTTTAAACAGTTAATATATTATCAGGGCAACAGAGCGTCGGCGCTGCTGGCCCGGAAATTGCGGGGCAGAACAGCTGCAGCTAGAATTCTGGCAATTAACAGAGGTGACACCACAGTTTCCTCGCCTAGAGATATTGGTGAGGCATTTGCCTCCTACTACTCTAAATTATATAATATCAAGCTGGATACACAAGAACCTGACTCACAGCCACAAGACATTGTCTCGTTCCTGAGTACACTGAAACTCCCATCTCTATCTGACTCGGCTAGGGAAAAGTTATTGATGTCCTGGCTGAACTCCATACAGTCATCAAACACATGCAAAACAATAATCCCCGGGCCCAGATGGCTATCCGACAGAATTTTACAAGATGTTTCAAACTAATTACTTCTAAAACTTTTTGCTGAAGCTTGGGAACAAGGGTCGCTTAGGAAGGAATTCCTATAAGCCACTATAATTACCATTCCGAAACAAGGTAAGGACCCCACCCAATCCTCTAGCTATAGACCCATCTCTCTAATAAATATGGATGCTAAATTGTATGCCAAACTTTGGGCTAATCGCTTACCTCTTCTCCTCCCTAGTCTTGTACACCCGGACCAAGTAGGGTTTACATTTGGAAGAGAAGGGCCCGATAACACAAGGAGAGTTCTTAATATCCTCTCAGAATCTTCTAGACTAAAACATTCCATGCTGGCCCTGTCTTTAGATGCAGAGAAGGCGTTTGACAGGGTCAGATGGCAATACATCTGGGCGGTGCTTCACCAATTTGGCTTCCCAAGAGAAATTGTTGTGGCTATTCAGGTGTTATATTCCAACCCATCTTCCATAGTCAAAGGCCTGGGATTTACTTCCAAGGAATTCCTTATAACAAATGGCACCTGACAGGGCTGTCCTTTGTCGCCCTTAATCTTTACATTGGTGATCGAGCCCCTAGCACAAGCCATTCGCAATTCGCCTTTAATTCATGGAGTCCCAGTGAGTCAGGAGGGTGAAAAGATTGCACTCTTTGCAGATGATGTAACGCTGTTCTTATCCAACCCATTAGGATCTTTACCAGCAGTTTTTGACATTATACAAAACTTTAGTAAATACAGTTATTATAAACTAAATGTCTCTAAGACGGAGGCTCTACCCATCCATATCCCCGACCTTGTGTTAGATATTTTACGGTCGACTTACGATTTCCATTGGGCCAAAGACACAATCAAGCACTTAGGATTACAATTAGGCCCGAATTTAAAATTAGTAAAAGATAAAAATTATAATTATTATTCCAAGAAATCTCTTCCCTTCTAAATTTGTGGAAATTCTATGAAATTTCTTGGCTAGGCCGCATAGCCTCGTTGAAGATGACAATTCTGCCCAAAGTGTTGTACTACTTCAGATGCTTACCCTTTAATCTTTCCAAGGTGAGACTTGATAAGTTTCACTCACTATTTCAAACTTATGTATGGGGTTCCTCAAGGCCGAGAATAGCAGGGAAAACGTTGCAAAAAAGATTTGATCAAGGAGGTGTTGCTATGTCCAACATACTCCATTATTATGAGGCGGCCCGCTTGACACATAGCTCGGCATGGTCGGATAAGGGCGAACCTCCAAGATGGAAGGCTATAGAGCGAGCAATTTTGCCGAAAGGGTTAGACCTTGGAGATCTTCCCTGGGTCCCGACTTACCATTTGGATAAAACAAAGATCAAGAACGAGATAGTGCTAGAAAATCTAAGAGCTTGGCATTCTCTCAGACATTTATCCAATATTGCACCCCATCCCTCACCAATACACTCGCTCCGGGGACTCCATACTAATCTCCCAGACACGCATGGTACCCAGTGGCACGCATGGAACGTACAAACTGTCTCCAAACTCTATATATCGAACACCCTTCCCCCCCCAAGAGATTTTGCTCTCCCGATTCCAAATCCTCCTCCCTGGTTCCTTTTTGAGTGCGCCAGACTATATAAATGGCTAATATCTTGGGGTTTCCCCAAATCAGACTGGCGCCCCCATACAAACTGGTAAAAAATGTGGAAGTCCGAAATTAAATTGCCTAAAACCCTCTCGTGGCACTATTCTATGATTCAAATGTCATGTAACTCTGATAGAATTTGGCAGCTTCGGGCTTGGGAACACAACATGACCATTACTATCTCAGACAAAGACATTCAACTGACGACTGTACTCACAAAAAAATTGAATCTTACATGAAAATTTTATTGCGTTTGTACTACACCCCAGCCAGGCTTTTGCAAATGTTTCCTAGTCACTCCCCCTTGTGTTGGAGAAACTGCGCAGAAAGAGGTTCAGATATCCACATTTGGTGGAATTGCCCAGTAATAGCTGATTGCTGGGGATGAGTGTTCCAGATGTTCAAGGACATAGGGCTTAATATACCTCAAAGACCAGAAATAGCCTTGCTACACATGTTTCCCCCCAAAAAACTCCTAAAACCTCAGTCTAAACTGGTCATATTTATTTTGGCAGCCACAAAACTTTGTATAGTAAGAGCTTGGAAGCAATCTACGCCCTCTGAGCTTTCAGAGATTCATAAGACAATACATTACTATGCCAAGATGGAACGTAGTTTTTATCTGGCAATAGATAAAGAGGACCTATTCTGGGGCATATGGGAACCCTTGTTCCATTACATAGAAATTTCAATAAGGCTGATTAGACTAAGGCCTTTTTACCTTTCTCTCTTTTGCCCTCTCCCCAGGTGAGAATGTTATGCCCCTAACGCTACCCCTCCTAGATTTCCTGTCTCCTATTCCTTCCTCATCCCCCCCCCCCAAACCCCTCACCACGTCTGGAACTGCTACTTCGGGAATTTCCCCTTGGAACAGATAGCCACAACTATAGAGTTGAGTATAACTCGATCACAATACTTGCCCTAAATGTTAAATTTGATTTATTTCAGTTATAAGTGAACTTATCTGTTTCATTTCATGAAGTTATTCTGTTATAATGTTTATATAGACAACTACTGATGAATAAGTTGTAGAGTATATGTTTAGGTGCAATCTACAGCTATGTATGGATATTATCAAGCATAATATGTGGACTAAGGTTAATGTTAATACTAATTCTGGAAGACCTCCGACTGCAATCTTGATTGTATTGGACGCTGTCTTGTCATTGAAGTGGAATTAACTGTGGACACATACGCATCCTTAGCCATCATTGTGTGATAAATGCTATTGTTCTCTGTTCATATATTGTCATTATAGTAGTTGCACTACTACTTATGTAAACTTTATTTCCAAATAAAAATATTTTTGAAAAAAAAAAAAAATACTAGATAGAATGATGCATTCAAATAAAATATTAGTCTGAGAATAACATGTAGATGTATTTTTTAAAAGTTGTATTAGCTGTTTAAATATTGACAAATAAAGTGTAAAGTTTTAGTAATAGAGTCTATAAAACTTTGGAGCTGCCATGTTGTAACTTAGGTTACCTTCTCTGCTGTGGCCAATTAAAGACAGTTATAAATAGGTCACTAGAGTGTGCAGCCAATGGCTGTGTGCAATTTTCAGCACTTCCATTTCTAACAGGAACTGAAATGCTCACAATTTCAGAATGGAATTACAGGAAAAGGGGACAAAATAAAAAATTAAAGTATATATATATATATATATATATATATATATATATATATATATATATATATATATATATATATATAAATATATAAGATTTAGCAATTTATATTACCATCTCAAAGTGTTTAATGTCCCTTTAATATTGGCTTCTTTTTAGCCGGGTGGTCCGTAAAATGAGACAGGTGGTGTACCCACTAAAAAGTCCCTGGGGAGAACACTGGATGCTATTTATTTACTAGATTTTATCAAAATCCCAGGGGGATTTAAGACAGACACAAAAGACAAGCTTCATAGTGAGGACAATCGAAAAAAAATTAGAGTGCACACACAGCACACGTTGTACAGAAATCATTACAAAGAAGAGCATCACGCAAACAAAAACAGCCACCAACTAACTATACTGCCCCCTTAAAAAAAAAAGTTACACAATGATATATATCAGAAAAAAAACACCATATACAGTTGCTTTGCAATCAGACACATGTAAAACTTGACCAGCCGCTTGTAGCTACAATAGCAAAATGTTTGGACTTACATTACTTACATTAGCTGGTTTGCCCACTGAAAGACAGACAGATACACATTGAAATCAAATATCGTTTACTAAACTATTAATTCAAATAATTAACAAGTAATATGACATTCAAATACAAAAATGTTGTGCTCTAGTTTGTTAGAACATGTCATTTTGGCATTTCCATTTAAAGGGACAGTATAGTCAAAATTAAAAAAAAAACTTTCATGATTTATATAGGACATGCAATTTTAAACAAATTTCCAATTTACTTTTATCATCAAATTTGCTTTGTTCTCTTGGTTTTATTTGATTAAAGCTAAACCTAGGTAGGCTCATATGCCAATTCCTAAGCCCCTGAAGTACGCATTTCGTCAGTTTTTCCCTGCTAGACAGTTCTAGTTCTAGCCATATAGATAACATTGTGCTCACTCCCATTATTTATGAGCCAGCATGTGTTGGCTAAAATGCAAGTCTTTCGAAAGAGCTGAAATAAGGGGACAGTCTGCAGAAGCTTAAATACAAGGTACAGGGAGGTAAAAAGTGTATTAATATAACCGTGTTGGTTATGCAAAACTAGGGAATGGGTAATAAAGGGATTATATATCATTTTAAACAATAACAATTCTGGAGTAGACTGTCCTTTTAATTTTAATTTCCATAAAGCCTAGGCTGGGTCTTGTACTAAAGAAAATAAAAATCATAAATGCTCAGTAGAGAGGATACATATAAGGAGCACCACTGCTAAATATTTTGTGAATGTCAAATATTTAGCAAACCATAACTTGCACAACTAATATTCAAAATTTCATAACGTCTATATTTAATTTGGCTGACCATGGCAGAGTATTAAATTACAAAATCAACACTGCTTTAATGCTTTTTTTGCCAAGCCTTCTAATAAAATAACAGTGGGAATTCATAGTTTTACATTAAATTTGAGCAGTATATCCTAAAATGTGGCACAGAATATGACCAGTGTAAACTAGTTGTTTTTTTTCTCTCTCCTTTCAATCACAGCATTAACAGTTAGGTGTGAGTATGGAACATCCTGGGGAGAAACAGGAAGGGGAAGAGAGTTTTAGGGAAAGAAAGACTCCAAAAGAATAGGCAGCTTTCATTAGAAGGATGTGACAGCATTTCAATCACGTTAAGCAAGATAAGTTAAAATTCTTTTAAATGGTTTTCTGCCTCTTCTACGATGCTGCACGGTTTAGTAATTGTTACAATATTGACATATAATGACAGTTTTCTGAGTAGTGTAAATAGAGATATTTGCAATCTTTATTGGTCTCTTTGCAAGAGGTGAAAATAAATTCCTTTACTTGTATTCTGTATTGCTCTGGGACAACTACTAGTGGTTGAAGTTTATGTTTTCCCAACAAATAGATGCTTCTTCAGTCCATTAAAATGTTATATGCCTCATTTTTGTATATGTATAACAAATATTAGCAATTACTACTGTATATTGCAAAAGGTCTGCACTGGGAGTAAAGTTTTGAAAAACATGTAAACCAACATTATTTGCAAAGTCTATATGTACTGTGTGTGTGTGTGTATATATATATATATATATATATATATATATATATATATATATATATATATATATATATATATATATATATATATATATATATATCTATATATCTATATATCTATCTCAAAAGTCAAAATAGCGTATAGCTCAGCACTCCAACCAGGTGGAGCAGCCACAACCTGGGTGCAATCCTTATAAGTGATAGTTAAAGAACAATGTAGAAGAAGGGCACTCTCAGGGTTTGTATAGAGACAAATATTTTCTTTATTCCTAGAACATTAATACATGGTCGACGTTTCGGCCCTCAGTTGGGCCTTCATCAGGACAGGTATTATCTTTAAACTGCCGAGTGGCAGTAGTCATGACTTATTTTATTTACCCCAAACAGCTCGCCAACCTGAGAAACGTGAATCTGTTGTGATCACAGTCCAGGTAGGACAAACAAAGGAGGCCCCTTAAACAATAAGGTGATGGTATAACCACCAAGTCAGAGAGAGTGGAGAGCTGGGATTTAAGTAAATCAGTTGTGATAACTGCGTATAATCCCTGCACCATTGGTGCCACATGCAAAACTGTAGAGATCTCAGTTGAAAACAAGCAAAAAGGATTGCATCCGATGCTGCAATCATGAGACCTAAAACTTCCATGCACATAGCCACTGAAGCGAATGATAAGAGACTGAAGGTTTAAACAAGCTGAAACCAATCTCAAACGTCTCTTTTCTGTTAGGGATAGAGTCATGGGGGTCTATTTATTAATGTGCGGACGGACATGATCCGCTAGAGCGAACCATGTCCGCCGCACATCGATAAATGCCAACAGCATATTTCTATGTGTATTTGATAATGCTAATGTAAAATATCTATAGAAATAGATATACATATAGATATACAATAGATATACAGGTACAGGTATACACACACACACACACACATATATATATATATATATATATATATATATATATATATATATATATATATATATATATGCAAAAAGCTTACTTCTAGATAAGTTTTCGCTTGAATGAAATCGCTAAATAATAATGTTTTACCTTAACCATCACACGTACAACATAATAATACTGGTACAAAACTCATTATCCAAACTGCTTGGGACAGAAAAGGTTAGGATTTCAGATTATTCATATATTTACATCTGTAAAATAGAGCAGGTTGGAGAGGGGATGGGGCCAAGTGTAAACAAAAATATCTTAGGTCATTTAGGCAATATTTACATGCCATAATGCAATTTATACATACAACCTAAATGTAGTTTTATATCCTTTTTAATACTTTTGTATACATAGCACCATCAGAAAATTCAGAAAGGTACTAGTTGTTGTTTTAAATAAAAATATATTACCATTTGCATTCTAGAACACAAGAACCAAACTAAATAAAAAGATAAAGAAGATTTTGACTGGCATTGATGTTTAAATAATTGTATTGTGTAAAAAATATTAATAAAAATGTCTGGATTTTGGAATTTCCGATTTGGGAGTTTGTACCTGTAAATGTCACTGTTCTCCCGCACCCACCAAAGTAGTTCTCTTTTAAGGGGGCCCAATAGATACCAAAGGTTTCACTTTCTCAGGTGGTCTAAGATCCCTCCTATTTCTGCACACACCACATCCTGTACAACTGGGCATATTACCAAACAGCAGTTGCTATAATGAAGTGTATTGTGCATATGCTTGTGCTTGTGTGTAAGGGAGAAAACACTTAAGAAAACTGGAGGATTATTTTAAGAGTTACAATTTTGTGTGTTTAGAATTCCATGGTTTGTTTTATTTATTAAGGAATTTAAATCTTCTATTTGGGTAAAGTACCATCAGAATTAACATTTGTTTTGTTGGTTTATATGTTTTTCAATCCTCAAAACAGATTTTTACCCATTCTCACTTAAAAATAGCTAATGGCCATTTAACTGCAAATTAGTCTGCATTTAGAAACTATTCCTGTGTCTACAGATTTGTAAACTCTATCAAAAAGCACCCGAGTATGTGAAGTAGTTCACTAATCCCAGAGTGATTGCATATAAAGGGGATTTGTTTTGTTATGTTAATAGAAGAAAACAAAATCACATTAGCTGCCTCACCGCTGGGATCTAAAGAATTTATGTAACAGCAATTGTGAAATGTTAGGATTTTATAAGCTGTGTTTGCAGGCACTTTTGAAGAAATCATGGATATTAGTTAAACAATATTTGCATACATAAGCGTTGTGCATGTTTTTCTAATTAGTTTAATGTTCAAAATGTGTTGAGCAATGAAATGCAGACGTGCTTGTAATAAAATGATAAGCAGCTTTTGAATAGTTATGTCTATTAAACTGTACTGTATTTTACAAAGAAACAAAAACACATAAAGAATGGAAGTGAATTCTATGAATCAACCACACTTTCTGTACAAAATATATATATTTGTCTTTCACTTTTGGCAGAAACTGTCTGAAAGTAGTTGATTACCCATTAGTAATTTCTACATATATATGATACCATACTGCACCTAAAAAATGCATACAAATTTGCAATTGCGCGTATTAACTAATTCTATGCTGCACAAACGCAAGTCCTGATTCGGCTTTCATTCCTTATACAGTACTGGACTGAAATCAGTGTTTAAAAACATTGGGATCGGGAGAAAAATGTCAATGTTTTGAGTTAAATCAAGACATTGTTTGAACCCCAATGAGAAATTATAGAGTCTAATCAGGGGGTTGCTTACTCTCCTAGCTAGATTGCCGCCACCTGTTATAAGTTGGCCTTGTTGCTTCCAGCCGGTTCTCTTGCTCTACAATAAACGTGACCCATGGGTCTTTTCCCACACTTTGTGTTTGTGTTTTATTTATTTAAGGTTATAAATAAGTTACTGTTATATAGTTATGGTTGAGTCAGTTCTATGGCTCTTACGTATTACAGCAAGCCAGGAGGATAGGGTATTTAATTACTTATGTTAATATGATTTACATGTACAGCCCCCAAAACTTCCTTAGCACTGGGTACAAGAGTAGGGCTATATAATGACAAGATTTGTGGTAAGATACAAATACATAACCATGCTTAAGGACCAGTCCACTCACAATAGGTTGATTACTTAGCAGCCTTAGCACTTTATTAAAGATCTAATTACCGTAATACACATAGAAATTGTTCTTGTAAAAGTTTATTTTTTTCCGTTTTTGATTTATTTCACATACGCTGTCCTAAATTATCCTCGAACGCCTGGATAAAAGGGCTGGGCAACTGCCTTTGTTAACCCGCCCCCTGACCAATAACAAAGCACAATTAATTTTATGCAGAATACACATTTTAATAAAAACATAATTTATGCTTACCTGATAAATTTCTTTCTTCTGTTGTGCGATCAGTCCACGGGTCATCATTACTTCTGGGATATAACTCCTCCCCAACAGGAAATGCAAGAGGATTCACCCAGCAGAGCTGATATAGCTCCTCCCCTCTACGTCAGTCCCAGTCATTCGACCAAGAATCAACGAGAAAGGAGTAACCAAGGGTGAAGTGGTGACTGGAGTATAATTTAAAAAATATTTACCTGCCTTAAAAAACAGGGCGGGCCGTGGACTGATCGCACAACAGAAGAAAGAAATTTATCAGGTAAGCATAAATTATGTTTTCTTCTGTTATGTGCGATCAGTCCACGGGTCATCATTACTTCTGGGATACCAATACCAAAGCAAAAGTACACGGATGACGGGAGGGATAGGCAGGCTCATTATACAGAAGGAACCACTGCCTGAAGAACCTTTCTCCCAAAAATAGCCTCCGAAGAAGCAAAAGTGTCAAATTTGTAAAATTTGGAAAAAGTATGAAGCGAAGACCAAGTTGCAGCCTTGCAAATCTGTTCAACAGAGGCCTCATTCTTAAAGGCCCAAGAGGAAGCCACAGCTCTAGTGGAGTGAGCTGTAATTCTTTCAGGAGGCTGCTGTCCAGCAGTCTCATAGGCTAAACGTATTATGCTACGAAGCCAGAAAGAGAGAGAGGTAGCAGAAGCTTTTTGACCTCTCCTCTGTCCAGAATAAACGACAAACAGGGAAGAAGTTTGGCGAAAATTTTTAGTTGCCTGCAAGTAGAACTTGAGGGCACGAACTACATCCAGATTGTGTAGAAGACGTTCCTTCTTTGAAGAAGGATTTGGACACAAGGATGGAACAACAATCTCTTGATTGATATTCCTGTTAGTAACTACCTTAGGTAAGAACCCAGGTTTAGTACGCAGAACTACCTTATCTGAGTGAAAAATCAGATAAGGAGAATCACAATGTAATGCTGATAACTCAGAGACTCTTCGAGCCGAGGAAATAGCCATTAAAAACAGAACTTTCCAAGATAACAATTTTATATCAATGGAATGAAGGGGTTCAAATGGAACACCTTGTAAAACGTTAAGAACTAAGTTTAAACTCCATGGCGGAGCAACGGCTTTAAACACAGGCTTGATCCTAGCTAAAGCTTGACAAAAAGCCTGGACGTCTGGATTTTCTGACAGACGCCTGTGTAACAAGATGGACAGAGCTGAAATCTGTCCCTTTAATGAACTAGCCGATAAACCCTTTTCTAAACCTTCTTGTAGAAAAGACAATATCCTAGGGATCCTAACCTTACTCCAGGAGTAACGTTTGGATTCGCACCAGTATAGGTATTTGCGCCATATTTTATGGTAAATCTTTCTGGTAACAGGCTTCCTAGCCTGGATTAGGGTATCAATAACCGACTCAGAAAAACCACGCTTTGATAAAATCAAGCGTTCAATTTCCAAGCAGTCAGTTTCAGAGAAGTTAGATTTTGATGTTTGAATGGACCCTGTATCAGAAGGTCCTGTCTCAGAGGTAGAGACCAAGGTGGACAAGATGACATGTCCACTAGATCTGCATACCAAGTCCTGCGTGGCCATGCAGGCGCTATTAGAATCACAGATGCTCTCTCTTGTTTGATTTTCGCAATCAATCGAGGAAGCAGCGGGAAGGGTGGAAACACATAAGCCATCCCGAAGTTCCAAGGTGCTGTCAAAGCATCTATCAGAACCGCTTCCGGATCCCTGGATCTGGACCCGTAGTGAGGAAGTTTGGCGTTCTGGCGAGACGCCATGAGATCTATCTCTGGTTTGCCCCAACGTCGAAGTATTTGGGCAAAAATCTCCGGATGAAGTTCCCACTCTCCCGGATGAAAAGTCTGGCGACTCAAGAAATCCGCCTCCCAGTTCTCCACTCCCGGGATGTGGATTGCTGACAGGTGGCAAGAGTGAGACTCTGCCCAGCGAATTATCTTTGATACTTCCATCATTGCTAGGGAGCTTCTTGTCCCTCCCTGATGGTTGATGTAAGCTACAGTCGTGATATTGTCCGACTGAAACCTGATGAACCCCTGAGTTGTTAATTGGGGCCAAGCTAGAAGGGCATTGAGCACTGCCCTCAATTCCAGAATGTTTATTGGAAGGAGACTCTCCTCCTGATTCCATAATCCCTGAGTCTTCAGAGAATTCCAGACAGCGCCCCAACCTAGCAGGCTGGCGTCTGTTGTTACGATTGTCCAGTCTGGCCTGCTGAATGGCATCCCCCTGGACAGGTGTGGCCGATAAAGCCACCATAGAAGAGAATTTCTGGTCTCTTGATTCAGATTCAGGGTAGGGGACAAATCTGAGTAATCCCCATTCCACTGACTTAGCATGCACAATTGCAGCGGTCTGAGGTGTAGGCGTGCAAAAGGTACTATGTCCATTGCCGCTACCATTAAGCCGATCACCTCCATGCATTGAGCTACTGACGGGTGTTGAATGGAATGAAGGACACGGCATGCATCCTGAAGCCTTGTTAACCTGTCTTCTGTCAGGTAAATCTTCATTTCAACAGAATCTATAAGAGTCCCCAAGAATGGAACTCTTGTGAGAGGAAAAAGAGAACTTTTCTTTTCGTTCACTTTCCATCCATGCGACCTTAGAAATGCCAGAACTAACTCTGTATGAGACTTGGCAGTTTGAAAGCTTGAAGCTTGTATTAGAATGTCGTCTAGGTACGGAGCTACCGAAATCCCTCGCGGTCTTAGTACCGCCAGAAGGGCGCCCAGAACCTTTGTGAAGATTCTTGGGGCCGTAGCCAATCCGAATGGAAGAGCTACAAACTGGTAGTGCCTGTCTAGGAAGGCAAACCGTAGATACCGTTGATGATCTTTGTGAATCGGTATGTGAAGGTAAGCATCTTTTAAATCCACTGTGGTCATGTACTGACCCTTTTGGATCATAGGTAAGATTGTCCGAATAGTTTCCATTTTGAACGATGGAACTCTTAGGAATTTGTTTAGAATCTTTAAATCTAAGATTGGCCTGAAAGTTCCCTCTTTTTTGGGAACCACAAACAGGTTTGAGTAGAACCCTAGTCCTTGTTCCGACCGCGGAACTGGATGGATCACTCCCATTAATAACAGATCTTGTACACAGCGTAGAAACGCTTCTTTCTTTATCTGGTTTGTTGACAACCTTGACAGATGAAATCTCCCTTTTGGGGGAGATAATTTGAAGTCTAGAAGGTATCCCTGAGATATGATCTCCAGCGCCCAGGGATCCTGAACATCTCTTGCCCAGGCCTGAGCGAAGAGAGAAAGTCTGCCCCCCACTAGATCCGGTCCCGGATCGGGGGCTCTCGGTTCATGCTGTCTTTGGGGCAGCAGCAGGTTTCCTGGCCTGTTTGCCCTTATTCCAGGACTGGTTAGGTTTCCAGCCTTGTCTGTAACGAGCAACAGCTCCTTCCTGTTTTGGTGCAGTGGAGGTTGACGCTGCTCCAGGTTTGAAATTCCGAAAGGGACGAAAATTAGACTGTCTAGCCTTAGCTTTGGCTTTGTCTTGAGGTAGGGCGTGGCCCTTACCTCCTGTAATGTCAGCGATAATTTCTTTCAACCCGGGCCCAAATAAAGACTGCCCCTTGAAAGGTATATTAAGTAATTTAGACTTAGAAGTAACATCAGCTGACCAGGATTTTAGCCACAGTGCTCTACGTGCCTGTATGGCGAATCCAGAGTTCTTAGCCGTAAGTTTGGTTAAATGTACTACGGCCTCCGAAATGAATGAATTGGCTAGTTTAAGGACTCTAAGCCTGTCCATAATGTCGTCTAGCGTAGATGAACTAAGGTTCTCTTCCAGAGACTCCATCCAAAATGCTGCCGCAGCCGTAATCGGCGCGATACATGCAAGGGGTTGCAATATAAAACCTTGTTGAACAAACATTTTCTTAAGGTAACCCTCTAATTTTTTATCCATTGGATCTGAAAAAGCACAGCTATCCTCCACCGGGATAGTGGTACGCTTAGCTAAAGTAGAAACTGCTCCCTCCACCTTAGGGACCGTTTGCCATAAGTCCCGAGTAGTGGCGTCTATTGGAAACATCTTTCTAAATATTGGAGGGGGTGAGAACGGCACACCGGGTCTATCCCACTCCTTAGTAACAATTTCAGTTAATCTCTTAGGTATAGGAAAAACGTCAGTACTCGCCGGTACCGCAAAGTATTTATCCAACCTACACATTTTCTCTGGTATTGCAATGGTGTTACAATCATTGAGAGCTGCTAAGACCTCCCCTAGTAATGCACGGAGGTTCTCCAATTTAAATTTAAAATTTGAAATATCCGAATCCAATCTGTTTGGATCAGAACCGTCACCCACAGAATGAAGCTCTCCGTCCTCATGCTCTGCAAGCTGTGACGCAGTATCAGACATGGCCCTAGTATTGTCAGCGCACTCTGTTCTCACCCCAGAGTGATCACGCTTGCCTCTTAGTTCTGGTAATTTAGACAAAACTTCAGTCATCACAGTAGCCATATCATGTAATGTTATCTGTAATGGCCGCCCAGATGTATTAGGCGCCATAATATCACTCACCTCCCGGGCGGGAGATGCAGGTACTGCCGCGTGAGGCGAGTTAGTCGGCATAACTCTCCCCTCGCAGTTTGGTGAAATTTGTTCACATTGTACAGATTGACTTTTATTTAAAGTAGCATCAATACAGTTAGTACATAAACTTCTATTGGGCTCCACCTTGGCATTGGAACAAATGACACAGATATTCTCTGAGTCAGACATGTTTAACACACTAGCAATAACTTGCAACCTGGTTATAATCTTTTTTAGCAAAAACGTACTGTGCCTCAAAGAGGTACTTAAACGATTAAATGACAGTTGAGATAATGAACTGAAACAGTTATAGCATCAAGTTTAAAATAACACAACTTTTAGTAAAGGTTTGTTCCCATTAGTAAATAACTAAATTTGACATAAAAAATTATAGAGTAACGTTTTTATTCACAGTCAATAAAAATTCTCACAGCTCTGCTGAGAGAATGTACCTCCCTTCAAAGAAGTTTGAAGACCCCTGAGATCTGTCAGTGAACCGGATCATGCAGGAAATATAATAGTAGCTGACTGGAATTTTTTGATGCGTAGCAAAAGAGCGCCAAAAAACGGCCCCTCCCTCTCACACACAGCAGTGAGGAGAAACGAAACTGTCACAATTTAAAGCAGACAACTGCCAAGTGGAAAATAATGCCCAAACATTTATTTACTCAGTACCTCAGCAATGTAAACGATTCTACATTCCAGCAAAAACGTTTAACATGACAATATTTATTAAAAGGATTAGTGACCTTTAACAGAGTAGTTCCGGTGAAAAACCATTCCCAGAATACTGAAGTGTATACATACATGTCATTATAACGGTATAGCAGGATTTTTTCATCAATTCCATTCAGAAAATAAAAACTGCTACATACCTCAATGCAGATTCATCTGCCCGCTGTCCCCTGATCTGAAGCCTTTACCTCCCTCAGATGGCCGAGAACAGCAATATGATCTTAACTACTCCGGTTAAAATCATAGTAAAAAACTCTGGTAGATTCTTCTTTAAACTCTGCCAGAGAAGTAATAACACGCTCCGGTGCTATTGTAAAATAACAAACTTTTGATTGAAGTCATAAAAACTAAGTATAATCACCATAGTCCTCTCACACATCCTATCTAGTCGTTGGGTGCAAGAGAATGACTGGGACTGACGTAGAGGGGAGGAGCTATATCAGCTCTGCTGGGTGAATCCTCTTGCATTTCCTGTTGGGGAGGAGTTATATCCCAGAAGTAATGATGACCCGTGGACTGATCGCACATAACAGAAGAAAAAGTCAACTTTTTGCAATTTCATAATACATTATCTTTGTCTATGCGCCGGCTGATCTTCCACCTTGCATTTGCCCTGACTCCCTTCCTGAGCAGTAGAGAGACTGCTTTTGCCACTACCAGTCACAGCACACAGAGCTGTCATCTAGTAATGACTGAAGGCTGCTGTGTTTATGCTGTGACCAGATCGCTCTTTAAGGCAGGCAGTTGTAAACAGTTTATTTGTTTATAGAATAACTGTTCACATATGAACATGGAAGCGATATTATGTAGCGCAAGTCCGTGTTCACTCTTGCATGACGTCACCGTGAGGGGTGGCGCATGTGCAATGAACTAAAGGGAGTAACAACTGACTGGCCGCACGGCCAGAAAATAATCTTAGGGGCTTTGGTAATGTGGTTTGGAAACGATCTTTTGAAAAATATTTAAAAATCAAGACAACTAATCACAAAGAATGTTCAGAACTACCATAATTAACTATACTTTGTTTTATAGGGACACTGAACCCAACATTTTTCTTTTGTGATTCAGATAGAGCATGCAATTTTAAGCGAATTTCTAATTTACTCCTATTATCAAATGTGCTTCATTCTCTTGGTATCTTTATTTGAAAAGCAAGAATGTAAGTTTAGAGGCAGGCCCATTTTTGGTGAACAACCTGGGTTGTTCTTGCCGATTGGTGGATTAATTTAACTGGCCAATAAACAAGTGCGGTCCAGGGTGCTGAACCAAAAAAAAATAGCTTAGATGCCTCCTTTTTCAAATAAAGATAGCAAGAGAACGAAGAAAAATTGTTAATAGGAGTAAATTAGAAAGTTGCTTAAAATTGCATGCTCTATCTGAATCACAAAAGAATTTGTGTTCAGTGTCCCTTTAAATCCATTCACTTGTTGGGTAAACTGTCCCTTTAACACAACTAGTACAGGAGGAAGAGGGCTCTACTCCAAAGAGATTATAGTCTGCAGGTTGAGGTGCAGAGATATAAGGTTTAGAATAGCTTGTCACGTGGATTGTAGTTGCAGCAGTGAGTCAAGGCAGTTCAAGATTTATGTTGATTAGAATGAAAGACAGAGGAGAGATGATAAGCCTGAGTAGGTGAGTTTTCTAAGAGGGTCAGAAACAATACAAGGTTGGAGACAATCTGATAGAACTGAGAGTTCCATAGTACAGGAGCAGGATGTGCAAAGTCTTGGAGGTGAAAGGGGGGAGTAGAAATAATAGCAGAAACGTCAAAAGTTGATTGAAGAGGGTGAGTCAGGGAGTATTTGGAGATGAGTGAGGAAATATAATTGGGAGTGAGGCTGTGAAGTATATGGGATGTCAGTCTAGAAACTGGCAGAGCAGGGGCTGATGTAGTTGCAGTAATCAATATGTGACAAAATGAGAGATTGCATTAGTATTTGTGTAGTATCTTGAGTAAGGAAAGGGTGAATTATGGAAATGTTGTGCAGGTGTGCACAAAAAATTGTAAATAGAAGTCCAGCACACAATATAGTGCACGCTGCTGGGAGACTGCAACCCCTCAATACACAGAAATCAAGAGGCAGCATCCCATATGAAAAAGTATAAAAAATGTATTATCAAAGATAAAGCCACAATGTTTCGGGAGTTACCACATGACTAAGGGCTAACTCCTGAAACATGGTTTTAACTTTGATAATGAATATTTGATACTTTTTCAAATGTGCTGCTGCATCTTTTGTTTGTTTGTTTTTTGTGTAGGTGTGCACGGCAGGTTTTGGCAAATGCTTGTATGTGTGGAGTGAATGTAAGTTCAGAGTCAAGTGTGACACCAAGACAGCGGACATGGGGTGAGGTGTTGAGAATAGTCTCTAAATAAGAAAAATGTCAGGTGCAGGATGTCTAGCAGAGGGGAGAATAAGATGCAACTCAGTTTTAGACAAATTGAGGTGGTGATAGTGTGAAGACATCCAAGAAAAAGTGTTGGTAATCTGGTTGAGTGAAGAGGGAGAGATATCAGGAGAATAAAAATAGATTTGGGTAACCTCAGCATATAAGTATTACAGGAACCCAAAGGAGTACATAAGTTTTACAAGGGAGGATGTATAGATTGGAAAAAGTAATGGACCCAAGACAGAGCCTTGTGTTAGTCCTACTGAGAGAGTCAAAGGATCAGTGGATATGCTTTCACAGGAAACTGTGCACAAGAGGTTTGAGAGATAGCCAGCAACCTAAACGATGTTGAAAATAGCAAATAGCAATAGTAAGGGGTAGTGGCCCTTTACTTTAGCTTACAGCAGATCTTGTGTTACTTTAGTAAAAGCTGTTTCTATTGGGTGATTAGGGTGGAAACCAGATTAGAGATAATCAAGTAAGAATTTAGCTAAAGGAAACTGAGTTAGGCAATTATAGGCTAAGTGTTCCATTAATTTTGTGGCAAAGGGAAGTAAGGAGGATCCTACTGAGCATGTGCACAATCTCACAGGGTATAGGCATACTAGTCTGTGATTGGCTGATGTCTGTCACATGATACAAGGGGCTGGAAAACGGGATAAAAATAAAATTTGTCAGACAAAAATCTACTGCTTATTTGAAAGTCAGAGTAAGTGTTATTGCCTTGTCTTTTTATTATGTACTTGTTAATGATACAATTCTACTGAATTGAGTGGTCCTTTAAATATACATTTATTGAGTAGCATACATATCTAGGATTAAATAAAATGCCCTATTTGGACATGCCACAGGAAAGGCCATCAACCCCCCCCCCCCCATGATAACTGAACATTGCAATATGCAGACACAAGTTTGTCTCTTTAATTGCACTGCAGCTGCTCCTGTTAGAGACCTCTACAGGTATTCCAAATATGTCTTGTACATAATGTTTTTGTTAGAAGCTCAGAGCTATAAACATGGAAAATATTGTTTTAGCTATTCTAAACTTTCAGCCTTCAGCTCTATAAAATAGCTGGAAAAAAAAGAAAAAATTTATAGAGGAAGAAAGAACTTGAGAGCCATAATTTAAAGCACAAGCACTCATGAAATGTATTATCTGTAAATGCGGTTATATAAGCAATAGCTGCCCTGGTAACCCTAGCACAGTGCATGCATATGATATTTATACAGTCTGATTTATCACAACCTAATATTTCAGATTAACAGATCTTGACAAAAGATGACCGATAATATATTGTTGCCTAACTTTTAGAATGATGTTGTTGGATGTTTTATCCTCTCTCAAATGGAGTAAAATTTTATTTTCATCTATAAAGTTGCACACTAGAGATAATAACAGAGATGACATCCATTCTAATCCATCAGTATCTCTCTAGGTTTTTTTTGCTAAATACTAGCCATTGAGCTAGAGCACTGATTTTCAAACCTGTCCTCAGATCCACCTAACAGGACAGATTTTGGATATATCTAAACTAGAGCACAGGTGAAATAATCGGCTGATTAATAAACATGGTTAATTTACCTGCTCTCACCCAAAGTTATCCTGAAATTCTGGAATGTTAGGGAGGTCTGAGGACATGTTTGAAAACCAGTGAGTTAGAGCATCAGATTATTTTTAAAAAAAAGCTTGAGAAAATATTATTGGAGAAATTGGGTAACAATGTATTTAGATTACAATTGAAAGTAAGATTACTATTGAACGTTGTTATAAAATAGATTTTAGATACTAATGTGTGTTTGGTTTATAGAGTTAAAGGGACATAAAACAGTATGAACTAACATATATAATGCATCCAAAGTTTACCTGCGAAGAGGTTTCTGTTTTAACCCCCATTAACCCCTTTAATTCAGGCATAGTTTTGTTTGCAGCAAGTTCCCCCCTGGGCATTTCCCAGGGGGGGACTATATGGAAGGTGCTATCCAGGCCATAGCTTCTGCAGAATGCACTTGTGCACGTGCATGGTAGGAAGCAGAGTCACATGACACCTGACTAAAGCAGTGCACAGTATAATGCTGAAGCTTTCAAAAAGCTTGGAAACAAGCAAGCCTCTTGGCAACATACAATAGCAGTAGGCTGTCCCTCCTTAACCCCCGTTGCTTGCATAATTAATTATAATCACATGCACACTTTGTTATATGATAGCACAAGGTTTGGACTAGGACACTGATAAGGGGAAGTGGAGCAGGCTACACTTGGCAACACTAAAGTGTAAGTCATTTTGCAGATTTTTGGAATTATTAATAAAATAATTATAAGGTTTTTTTTTTTACACTTTTTTTTTTCACACACTGTTTTTCCTCAGTTGACCCTTTTATAATATGCACATAACTCAAAATGTTTTATGGCACTTTAATATATCTGTTTTAAATAAAAGTCAGTATCCCTTTAATTTGGAATGATACATAAACACATTTTTTTGAAGAAATATCCGTTTATTTATAGATGCAATTACAGTATATAGACAATATTTTACTGCTAACTTCAACAGAGCATAGACACTGCTGTATGCCCTGTCTACACCCCAACAACAGCAGTGCAACACTGATTGCTCATACTGCCCCAATGACATTTCTTAAAAATAAATAGCTTAAATAACCACTAAATACTGTAGAATTGAATAACTGACAAATACATAATAACAAAGGCAATGCAATAGCACTTTTGAAATGAGTAGTAGAATATTTTGTGGCAAATTTCAAAGTTAATCCAATTTTCCCTCCCGCTGTATCATGTGACAGCCATCAGCCAATCACAAAATGCATGCACATATATACTAAGCACTTTTGAAGATGCTCAATAGGAGATTGAGCTTTAGAAAGTGTGCATCTAAAAAGAATATGCACGTTTTAATAATGGAAGTATATTATAAAGTTTTGTTTTTTTAAATTGCATGCTTTATCTGACTGATGAAACTTTAACTTTAGTGACCCTTTAATGCTGAAGGGCAATCTGTGGCTATCAAATATAACAAAAAAATGATTTATGAAGCGGGCTATTATTCAAAGACCTTAAGGGGTAAGTTTATTAAAGGGGGTTTGATATATACCAACAGTAAATTTGTAATCTAATAAAACTGCAAATCTCTTTAAAAAAAAAAAAAAAAAATATTAAATACTGAAGCAGCAACGGTAGTCCAGATTTAAAGATACATGAAGCCCAAAATTTTCCTTTCATGATTCAGACAGAGCATGTTATTTTAAATATCTTTCCAATTTGCTTCTATTATCTAAATTGCTTCATTCTCTTGGTATCTTTAGTTAAAAAAACATATCTAGGTAGGCTCAGGAGTGCAATGCATTACTGGGAGCTAGCTGTTGATTGGTGGCTGCCCAGAAATGCCTCTTTTCATTGGTTCACCAGTAGAGCATAGCTGCTACTTCAAAAAAGGATATCAAGAAAATGAAGCAAATTGAATAAAATAAGTAAATTGGAAAGTTGTTAAATCATGAAAAAGAAGAAAAAGAAAAATGTTTGGGTTTCATGTCCCTTTAAGACTAAGTACGTAAAAATTTAAATGACCTCTAGAATATAACAGGTTAATTCCAAGAATAGGTATGTAAGACTTTGTTATCTCTTTAGGTGATCAGCTGTGCCCCCAAATCACCGGTCACAATGTATTTCTAGTGTCATTGGCCCACTGTGCTTCCCTGGAACGTTCAGTCGTATCAGTTTTTAGAATCATGACCTCCCTCCTGATTCAAGGAAAATCTGCCAAAAATGTTTTAGTGATGCGGTGCACATTCAAGCAAACACCATGCCGCCTTTGTTTACACTTGCGTACGCTGTACATTTGTGTTTTTCATTTCACAAAAAAAAAGTTTAAACAATTTAGGTAACTGTTGCTCAACAAACAAATGTCAGACAGTTTGTAAATAGCTACTATAAAAAGGCTTCATGCAGAGATTTTCATCCCATTTTATGTGATTTAAAGGGACATTAAATCCATTTTTTTTCTTTCATGATTCAGATAGAACATACTATTTTATAATTTACTTCTGTTATCAATTTTTTGTTTTCTTGTTATCCTTTGTTGAAAAGCAGAAACGAGAGGCCAAGAGAGTGCACGGGTCTGCAGTACTATATGGCCACATTAACAAGAGCAGCACTTTTTTCTGTCATGTAGTGCTCCAGACATGTGCACGCTACCTATCTAGATATCGCTTTAACAAAGAATAACATGAGTACAAAGCAAATTAGATAATAGAAGTAAATTGGAAACTTTTGTAAATTTAATTTTTTTTATCTGAATCTTGCCACGTTTTGGCATCCTGTGTCCTCTTTGGCTTAGGTATAAATTGTCCATAAGTAATGAAAGAGTCCACAGCCACATTCAGAAAAACCTGAAGAGAATAAACAGATCTCAAGGACCAGAAAGCATCCAAACAGCTAAACAGCAGGGACCAATGGCACTCCTATGAAAAAAAATGGTCACCAAGGGAAAAAACCCTTACCAGCTAACAGGAGAAAACAAAACCTAGTCCCGAATCCCCGACCACAGGAGACTGAGGGTGCCATACTAGCAAGGACCAATTTCAGAGAAGGAAAAAAATCAATGAAAAAGATGCCGGACATAAAGGAGAAGCTAGTGGTGCAAGCAAGAAGCGGAGTTCTTCCTATAAAAAAAAAATACCCCACCTTGCTCCTGTGCAACCAAGACAGCACAGCACAGCCCCTGCAGGACATAGAGCAGCAGAACCTCATCTCCAATCAAATCCCCAGCAACAGAAGGAACCCAAGGATAGAACTCCCTCAGAGGATTTCCAACTAGTACCAAAAACAGCTAACTAGGAGCCAAGTTAATTAGCAGTCGAGGAGCAGATAACAGTAACCGGTTTCGACTGCAAAACTCTTCAAGTCTGCTCTTCAGCAGACTCCCTACACGCCAAAACATCGCTATACACACAGCCTATAAATTTAGCTAGGGTTAGTGCAGTTGTTAAAAAACAACCCATCCAATTGACCGGTAGCCAGACAAGCCAACAGGCCACAACGACCAGCAACCGGCACGCACCTCCACTCAAGAAAAAGGGGGGAATAATCAGTCACTTAGGAAAAAAGACAACTAGAACCCTGAGATAAATCACCTAGAAATGGGTGACAAGAATCCCAACCTCTGAAAGACAATCTCTCGAGCACCCTAAGCCAGTCAGTCAGGCGACTAAAATACAGAAGCGGGGAAAAAGACCAACACGCTAATCACTGACCCTACAGGTCAAGAACGAGACCAGGACATAAGGCGAACAGCAGGGCAGTACTCATGGGGACAAAACCCCAAGCCCAGCTTCACAACTGGGTATTTAACCGAAAACTTCCAAACGCCCCATAAATGAGAGACAAAGGAGCGCATCCTAATCTCAACCCTAAGTTTCAAGGAAACACAGGGACAAAAAAAGATAGGAGGAACCAGACCGCCTAAGCCCTAGATCTACTTCCAGATTCCCACTGAATCTAATAGGGAGGACCCAAAGTAAAACTCCCCAAGTCTGATCCGACCGACTATCTCCGCAGAGGAGACACTGCAATGAAAACTGCAACACTGAATCCAATGGACACTAGATCCTAGGACAGAGGGCAACCTGGTCCTAAACCCTAAAAGGGGCGACATAATGACCTATGAACCCTAGTGACAGCACCTGAAAAAGGTGAACCACACAAACCGAGCATAAAAGCTCCCAGAGGCGAAGATAGTGAAACCAACTACCTATAAACGTCCCCTTAGAAACAACTACCGCTTTGGAAGGATAGCGGACACCAGGATACTTCAGATCAGAAGGCAGGATCTTTACGCCTCGGTTCAAACCCACAACCTTCTACTGCAAGAGCGATAGAGCTAACCACTACGCCACATATCCCTTCAAGATTGTGCCAGACTCATAAAGAGTCCACGGATCATTCCAACTAGACAATGACCACGAGTCAAAAAGCATTGTGAATTCCCTTAACCGCACAAAGTAATAAGGACCACACCCCTCCACCGGGGGTGCAGAGGAACACAGTGAGACACCACCGGCCCTATGTGGGAAGCAGAATTGCCACAGGCCAGCCCAAGTGCTTCCGACATCCAGACCCTCAGGTCTAAATGAAGTATTAGTCTAGATCGTCTTTTTTTTTTTTCTTTTCTTTTCTTTTGGACAAAAAACGAACAACTGAACAAATTAACCAGCAAGTCCCGCCAGACCAGCCAGGCCAAACGTGTGTCACTAACAAGCCACAAGCCACGCAAACAACTCCGGACGAAATCTTGAAACAAGTTCTATTAAGGAATGTAAGTTGAGCAATATCAGAATTCCCATAGGGAAGAAAAAACAGAAAGTAAATAATCCTGACCGGATAAAATAAAAAAAAAAACAAGGGCACCCGCAGTCATCCACCCAGAAGGGACCATGTCTCTATAGTAGTACCTGTCAGACAGAGCCTGTAACCTTCAGAAAAACGACTGGGAAAGCTCGCATTATACTGACCGGAGAAAAACACACCTCATTATTCTATCTCACAAAAACCTGAGAAGATCCCTGATGAAATAGGAAAGGATCCCCAAATAAATCAAACAGAAGTCGTAGTAGGACGTGGAAAAACACGTTCTAAACACCCGGGATAAGGGCAGGCACATAACTGCAAGGAAACTTCAGCGCCAGGCAAATCAGCGCCATTAAAATATTAAAACGAAAATGTCCCGCCATCTCCGGGGTAAAAAATCCACCCTGTGCGGAGGAGACATTAACATTGGGGTCACCCGCAAAGGTAAAAGGAGTGTTCAATTGGGAAGACACCTCCTGAAGAACAGAGCCCCCAGGAGCCTCGGAAGGTCCAGGGTCCCCCGAGCGGGCACGAGAGACAAGATTGGCAGATTTGCGATAATAGGACCAAATTACAGTCCTCATCTGAATACGATTCAGAATCAGATATTAAAATAGTCTCGGTATTAGAATCCTCCATGGCTAAGACTTAAAATAAAAAAGTAAATTTATGCTTACCTGATAAATTAATTTCTTCTATGGTACGACGAGTCCACGGATTCATCCTTTACTTGTGGGATATTATGCTCCTGCTAACAGGAAGTGGCAAAGAGCACCAAAGCAGAGCTGGCTGGCGTCCGTCGTCACTATGACCCATGCTGGCCTGCGGAAAAACATTCCCTGGGACAGATGATCCTGTGACAACCACCAAAGAAGAGAGTCTCTGGTCTCTTGATCCAGATTTATCTGAGGAGATAAATCTGCATAATCCCCATTCCACTGTTTGAGCATGCATAGTTGCAGTGGTCTGAGATGCAAGCGAGCAAACGGAACTATGTCCATTGCCGCTACCATTAGTCAGATTACCTCCATACACTGAGCCACTGACGGCCGAGGAATGGAATGAAGAGCTCGGCAGATGGTTAAAATCTTTGATTTCCTGACCTCCGTCAGAAAAATTTTCATGTCCACCGAATCTATCAGAGTTCCCAGGAATGGAACTCTTGTTAGAGGGATAAGTGAACTCTTTTTTACGTTCACCTTCCACCCGTGAGATCTTAGAAAAGCCAACACGATGTCCGTGTGAGACTTGGCTAGTTGGTAAGTCGACGTCTGAATTAAGATATCGTCCAGATAAGGCGCCACAGCTATGCCCCGCAGCCTTAGAACTGCCAGAAGGGACCCTAGCACCTTTGTGAAAATTCTGGGAGCTGTGGCTAACCCGAGAAGAGCCACAAACTGGTAATGCTTGTCCAGAAAGGCGAACCTGAGGAACTGGTGATGATCTTTGTGGATAGGGATGTGTAGATACGCATCCTTTAAGTCCACGGTTGTCATATATTGACCCTCCTGGATCATTGGTAAAATAGTCTGAATGGTCTCCATCTTGAAGGATGGGACTCTGAGGAATTTGTTTAGGATCTTGAGATCTAAAATTGGTCTGAAGGTTCCCTCTTTTTTGGGAACCACAAACAGATTGGAGTAGAACCCCTGCCCCTGTTCTGTTTTTGGTACTGGGCAGATCACTCCCATGGTATATAGGTCTTCTACACAGCGTAAGAACGCCTCTCTTTTTGTCTGGTTTACAGACAATTGAGAAAGATGGAATCTCCCCCTTGGAGTAGAATCTTTGAAATCTAGAAGTTACCCCTGGGTTATGATTTCTAAAGCCCAGGAGTCCTGAACGTCTCTTGCCCAAGTGTGAGCAAATAGAGAAAGTCTGCCCCTTACTAGATCCGGTCCCGGATTGGGGGCTACCCCTTTATGCTGTCTTGGTGGCAGAAGCGGGCTTCTTGGCCTGTTTACCCTGTTCCAAGTCTGGTTAGGTCTCTAGACTGACTTGGATTGAGCAAAATTCCCCTCATGCTTTGCAGCAGGGGAAGAGGTAGAGGGACTACCTTTGAAGTTTCGAACGGAACGAAAATTATTTTGTTTGGTCCTCATCTTATTTGTCTTATCCTGAGGAAGGGCATGGCCTTTCCCTCCAGTGATGTCTGAAATGATCTCTTTCAGTTCAGGCCGAATAGGGTCTTACCCTTGAAAGGGATGGCTAAAAGCTTAGTTTTTGATGACACATCAGCAGACCAGGACTCTACGCGCTAAAATGGCAAAACCTGAATTCTTTGCCGCTAATTTAGCCAGTTGAAAAGCGGCATCTGTAATGAAAGAATTAGCTAGCTTGAGAGCCCTAATTCTATCCAGAATATCATCTAATGGGGTCTCAACCTGAAGAGCCTCCTCCAGAGCCTCGAACCAAAAAGAAGCTGCAGTAGTTACAGGAACAATGCATGCTATAGGTTGGAGAAGAAAAGCCTGATGAACAAATATTTTCTTTAGGAGACCCTCTAATTTTTTATCCATAGGATCTTTGAAAGCACAACTGTCCTCAATAGGTATAGTTGTACGCTTAGCCAGGGTAGAAATAGCTCCCTCCACCTTAGGGACCGTCTTCCACGAATCCCGCATGGTGTCTGATATAGGAAACATTTTCTTAAAAGTAGGAGGGGGAGCAAACGGAATACCTGGTCTATCCTACTCCTTAGTAACAATGTCCGAAATCCTCTTAGGGACCGGAAAAACATCAGTGTAGGCAGGAACCTCTAGAAATCTGTCCATTTTACACAATTTCTCTGGAACTACAATAGGGTCACAATCATCCAGAGTCGCTAAAACCTCCCTGAGCAATAAGCGGAGGTGTTCTAGTTTAAATTTAAAGCCGTCATATCTGAGTCTGTCTGAGGGAGCGTCTTTCCTGAATCAGAAATCTCTCCCTCAGACAGCAAATCCCTCACCCCCAACTCAGAACAGTGTGAGGGTACATCGGATATGGCTAATAAAGCGTCAGAGGGCTCAGCATTTGTTCTCACACCAGACCTACTACACTTCCCCTGCAACCCAGGCAGCTTAGATAAAACCTCTGTGAGGGTAGTATTCATAACTGCGGGCATATCTTGCAGGGTGAAACAATTAGACGCACTAGAAGTACTTGGCGTCGCTTGTGCGGGCGTTAATGGTTGTGACACTTGGGGAGAAGTAGATGGCATAACCTGATTCCCTTCTGACTGAGAATCATCCTGCGACATACTTTTAGTAGCTAAAATATGTTCTTTGCAATTTATTGACCTTTCAGTGCATGAGGGACACATTCTAAGTGGGGGTTCCACAATGGCTTCTAAACATATTGAACAATGACTTTCTTCAATGTCAGACATGTTGAAAAGGCTAGTAATGGCTACAAACAAGCATGAAAACACTTTATTTAGTGAAAAAAATAACAATCTTAAAAAACGATACTGCGCCTTTAAGAGAAAAAAAGCATACACGTTCTGCAAGACTGCTTTAAAATGCACCAAATTTTTCACATTTTTGCAAGCAGACTCAATATGTGTAGTTAAGTTTGCCCCACAAGGAAATTTAACATTTAACCCTTTAATGTGCAAACAGAATTGAAATTAGGCCTAAATCCGGAAAAAACACCCCCAGCACCTTGCCACAGCCCTGCTGTGGTGCCTACCTGCCCTCAGGGATAGTAAATATGGGGTTAAAGCAATTTGGCCCAAAACATCCACAAGGGCCCTCAGGAGTTGGAGCTTGGTGCTTGCTGAGTGAAAACAACTGCACATCTGAGGCGCTAAAATAGGCCCCGGCCATTTCACTCGATGTCTCTACAGCCACAAAGAACCGCACCAGAGCGGTTTTAAACTAGCCATGTGGGTTCTGAGACCCAAAAAATAAGCCATGTGTACCCTCAATAAAGTTGCCCAAAAAACGTTATTGCCCACAAAACGTTAACATCACTCCCAGTTCATAAAACGTTTGCCCACAAACATTCAAAACTCAGTGTCAACCATTTTTGTAATTAACCCCTTATGCAAGCTATATAGCATGAAAACTTTCCTCACACTGAAGTTTCTTGTACCCCACAGCCTCTGTGGGAACAGCACTGGATCTTAGTTACAAATGCTAAGATCATCATCCTCCAGGCAGAAGTCTTCATCCATCTGCTGCCTGAGAGTAAATAGTACACATCGGTACCATTTAAAACCAAAAACTCTTGCTTGAAGAAATTAAAAACTAATATTTTATCACCTCTTTCACTTTACCCTTCCTAGTACTTAGAGTAGGCAAAGAGAATGACTGGGGGTGGAGCTAAGGGAGGAGCTATATAGACAGCTCTGCTGTGGTGCTCTTTGCCACTTCCTGTTAGCAGGAGGATAATATCCCACAAGTAAAGGATGAATCCGTGGACTCGTCGTACCTTATAGAAGAAATACAATTTGGAAATAAAAACTGGCACCTGACACCTACAATGGCTGGGACACTCACCACCTTCTATGACCAGGCCTCAGTGGAGCAGGCTCTTTCCTCCTTCGCCACTCGGTCAGGAATGCGGAAGGGAAAGAAGACCCACCCAAGCGTAAACACGCATGGCTACCAGATGCCCCTCGAAATCCAAAAAGTGCGCCACCCAAAGGCGGCAAAACTAGGCCCCATTACAAACTAACAAGTCTGAAAAAAAAATCGTAGCCCAAGGTAAAGCCTATGAAAACGATACGTCTCAGCCTCAGAGCCCAAATTCCCGTACACCAGCAGGATGATCACATAAGAAACATAACAAACCCCATCCTGTTCACTAATCCCCCTGAAAAGGGAGATAATCCCTTGATTCCTAGATCGAAGCAGAAGGTACCTCAATGAGGCCCATACTGAACTGTCATAACAAATCACATTACAGCAACGTAATAAAATGAAACGATCTTACTGGAATCCACGCCGTGGAACAGGAACGCGGCCCTTCAAGGGTGACAAATAGTATCATCGCCTCCACCATGGACTCGAGAGAGGACAGCAGGTAGCGAAACAAAGTTCAGCCACGCCAAGTACGGAAAAGGAGCTGTGAATACAAGTCGGGATGTTTTCGCAGGGGAAGCTCCCACTGCATCTCCGGACTCTCACTTTTGCCCAGGCCCTCCACCAGAGACTGACAGAAACAAAATAAAAATAAATTAAAGTATAATAAAAAAAACTTCTTACACTTCTCTGCCAACCTCCGGGGACGAAAGGCAAAGAATGACTGGGGGATAGGGGAAGTGGGAGGAGTATTTAAGCCTTTGGCTGGTGGGTCTTTGCCTCCTCCTGGTGGCCAGGTTCTTATTTCCCATAAGTAATTAATGTAGCTGTGGATTCTTTCCCATTAGGAAGAAACACAATTTATGCTTACCTGATAAATGTATTTCTCTTGTGGTGTATCCAGTCCACGGATCATCCATTACTTGTGGGATATTCTCCTTCCCAACAGGAAGTTGCAAGAGGACACCCACAGCAGAGCTGCTATATAGCTCCTCCCCTAACTGCCATATCCAGTCATTCGACCGAAACAAGCAGAGAAAGGAGAAACCATAGGGTGCAGTGGTGACTGTAGTTTAATCTAAAATTTTGACCTGCCTTAAAATGACAGGGCAGGCCATGGACTGGATACACCACAAGAGAAATACATTTATCAGGTAAGCATAAATTGTGTTTTCTCTTGTAAGGTGTATCCAGTCCACGGATCATCCATTACTTGTGGGATACCAATACCAAAGCTAAAGTACACGGATGAAGGGAGGGACAAGGCAGGTACTTAAACGGAAGGTACCACTGCCTGTAAAACCTTTCTCCCAAAAATAGCCTCCGAAGAAGCAAAAGTATAAAATTTGTAGAATTTTGAAAAAGTATGAAGCGAAGACCAAGTCGCCGCCTTGCAAATCTGTTCAACAGAAGCCTCATTTTTAAAGGCCCAAGTGGAAGCCACAGCTCTAGTAAAATGAGCTGTAATCCTTTCAGGAGGCTGCTGTCCAGCAGTCTCATAGGCTAAGCGGATTATGCTTCTTAGCCAAAAGGAGAAGTTGCCGAAGCCTTTTGACCTCTCCTCTGTCCAGAGTAAACCACAAACAAAGCAGATGTTTGACGAAAATCTTTAGTAGCTTGTAAGTAAAACTTTAAAGCACGAACCACGTCCAGATTATGTAAAAGACGTTCCTTCTTTGAAGAAGGATTAAGACACAATGATGGAACAACAATCTCTTGATTGATATTCTTAGTAGATACCACCTTAGGCAAAAACCCAGGTTTTGTACGCAGAACTACCTTATCTGTATGGAAGATCAGATAAGCAGAATCACATTGTAAAGCAGATAACTCAGAGACTCTACGAGCCGAGGAAATAGCCATCAAAAAAAGAACTTTCCAAGATAAAAGTTTGATATCTATGGAATGAAGAGGTTCAAACAGAACCCCTTGAAGAACTTTAAGAACCAAATTTAAGCTCCATGGGGGAGAAACAGGTTTAAACACAGGCTTGATTCTAACCAACGCCTGACAAAACGCCTGAACGTCTGGAACATCCGCCAGACGCTTGTGCAAAAGAATAGACAGAGCAGAAATCTGTCCCTTCAAAGAGCTAGCTGATAATCCTTTTTCCAAACCCTCTTGGAGAAAAGATAATATCCTGGGAATCCTAACCTTACTCCATGAGTAACTTTTGGATTCACACCAATAAAGATATTTACGCCATATCTTATGGTAGATTTTCCTGGTGACAGGCTTTCGTGCCTGTATTAAGGTATCAATGACTGACTCGGAGAAGCCACACTTTGATAAAATCAAGCGTTCAATCTCCAGGCAGTCAGTCTCAGAGAAATTAGATTTGGATGATTGAAAGGACCTTGTAGTAGAAGGTCTCGTCTCAAAGGCAGAGTCCAAGGTGGAAAGGATGACATGTCCACTAGGTCTGCATACCAGGTCCTGCGTGGCCACGCAGGCGCTATCAAGATCACGATGCTCTCTCCTGCTTGATTTTGGCAATCAGTCGAGGGAGCAGAGGAAACGGTGGAAACACGTAAGCCAGGTTGAAGACCAAGGCGCTGCTAGAGCATCTATCAGCGTCGCTTCCGGGTCCCTGGACCTGGATCCGTAATAAGGAAGCTTGGCGTTCTGGCAAGACGCCATGAGATCCAGTTCTGGTTTGCCCCAACGATGAATCAATTGAGCAAACACCTCCGGATGGAGTTCCCACTCCCCCGGATGAAAAGTCTGACGACTTAGAAAATCCGCCTCCCAGTTCTCTACACCTGGGATATGGATCGCTGATAGGTGGCAAGAGTGTCTCTCTGCCCAGCAAATTATTTTGGAGACTTCTAACATCGCTAGGGAACTCCTTGTTCCCCCTTGATGGTTGATGTAAGCCACAGTCGTGATGTTGTCCGACTGAAATCTGATGAACTTCAGGGTTGTTAACTGAGGCCAAGCTTGAAGAGCATTGAATATTGCCCTCAATTCCAGAATATTTATTGGGAGGAGTTTCTCCTCCTGAGTCCTCGATCCCTGAGCCTTCAGGGAGTTCCAGACTGCACCCCAACCTAGAAGGCTGGCATCTGTCGTTACAATTGTCCAATCTGGCCTGCGAAAGGTCATATCTTTGGACAGATGGACCCGAGATAGCCACCAGAGGAGGTCTCTCTGGTCTCTTGATCCAGATTTAGTAGAGGGGACAAATCTGTGTAATCCCCATTCCACTGACTGAGCATGCATAATTGCAGTGGTCTGAGATGTAGGCGCGCAAACGGTACTATGACCATTGCCGCTACCATTAAGCCGATTACTTCCATGCACTGAGCCACTGAAGGGCGCGGAATAGAATGGAGAACACGGCAAGAATTTAGAAGTTTTGATAACCTGGACTCCGTCAGGTAAATTTTTTACAGAATCTATCAGAGTCCCTAGGAAGGAGACTCTTTTGAGTGGGGACAGAGAACTCTTTTCCTCGTTCACTTTCCACCCATGCGACCTCAGAAATGCCAGAACTATGTCCGTATGGGACTTGGCAATTTGGAAGTTTGACGCCTGTATCAGGATGTCGTCTAGATAAGGGGCCACTGCTATGCCCCGCGGCCTTAGGACCGCCAGAAGCGCCCCCAGAACCTTTTCTGAGCAAAAGTTCCCTCTTGTTTTGTAGCCGAGGAAGCTGATGCTGCACTTGCCTTGAAGTTTCGAAAAGCACGAAAATTAGACTGTTTGGCCCTTGATTTGGACCTGTCCTGAGGAAGGGCATGACCTTTACCTCCAGTAATGTCAGCAATAATTTCCTTCAAACCAGGCCCGAATAGGGTCTGTCCCTTGAAGGGAATGTTAAGTAGTTTAGACTTTGAAGTAACGTCAGCTGACCAAGATTTAAGCCATAGCGCCCTGCGCGCCTGGATGGCAAATCCAGAATTTTTAGCCTTAGTTTAGTCAAATGAACAATGGCATCAGAAACAAAAGAATTAGCTAGCTTAAGTGCTCTAAGCTTGTTAAGTATGTCATCTAATGGAGTCGTTGCCTGCAAAGCCTCTTCCAGAGACTCAAACCAGAACGCCGCAGCAGCAGTGACAGGAGCAATGCATGCAAGGGGCTGCAGGATAAAACCTTGTTGAATAAACATTTTCTTAAGTTAACCCTATAATTTTTTATCCATAGGATCTGAAAAAGCACAACTGTCCTCGACAGGGATAGTAGTACGCTTTGCTAAAGTAGAAACTGCTCCCTCCACCTTAGGGACCGTCTGCCATAAGTCCCGTGTGGTGGCGTCTATGGGAAACATTTTTCTAAAAATAGGAGGGGGGGAAAACGGGACACCGGGTCTATCCCACTCTTTATTAATAATTTCTGTAAACCTTTTAGGTATTGGAAAAACCTCAGTACACACTGGCACTGCAAAGTATTTATCCAGTCTACACAATTTCTCTGGAACTGCAATTGTGTCACAGTCATTCAGAGCAGCTAAAACCTCCCTAAGCAGTACACGGAGGTTCTCAAGCTTAAATTTAAAAGTAGAAATATCAGAATCAGGTTTCCCCGAGTCAGAGATATCACCCACAGACTGAAGCTCTCCTTCCTCAGCTTCTGCATATTGTGAGGCAGTATCAGACATGGACCTTAAAGTGTCTGTATGCTCTGTATTACGCCTAACACCAGAGCTATCTCGCTTTCCTCTAAATTCAGGCAGCCTGGCTAATACCGCTGACAGTGTATTATCCATGACTGCCGCCATGTCTTGTAAAGTAATCGCTATGGGCGTCCTTGATGTACTTGCTTGGCGCCATTTGAGCGTGAGTCCCTTGAGCGGGAGTCAAAGGGTCTGACACGTGGGGAGAGTTAGTCGGCATAACTTCCCCCTCGTCAGAAACCTCTGGTGATAAATTTTTTAAAGACAAAAGCTGATCTTTATTGTTTAAAGTGAAATCAATACATTTAGTACACATTCTCATATGGGGTTCCACCATGGCTTTTAAACATAATGAACAAGGAGTTTCCTCTATGTCAGACATGTTTGTACAGACTAGCAATGAGACTAGCAAGCTTGGAAAACACTTTAAATCAAGTTAACAAGCAAAAATAAAAAACGGTACTGTGCCTTTAAGAGAAACAAATTTTGTCAAAATTTGAAAAACAGTGAAAAAAGGCAGTAAATCAAACGAAATTTTTACACTGTATGTAATAGGTTAGCAGAGCATTGCACCCACTTGCAAATGGATGATTAACCCCTTAATGCAAAAAACGGATAAAAAAAACGAAATAAACGTTTTTTAAACAGTCACAACAACTGCCACAGCTCTACTGTGGCCCTACCTTTCCCAATAAACGACTTTTGAAGCCTTTAGAGCCCTTCAGAGATGTCCTATAGAGTGCAGGGGACTGCTGAGGGAAGCTGAATGTCTCTGTCTGTAATTTTAACTGCGTAAAAAAGAGCTAAAATAGGCCCCTCCCACTCATACTACAACAGTGGAAAGCCCCAGGAAACTGTTTCTAGGCAAAAATCAAGCCAGCCATGTGGAAAAAACTAGGCCCCAATAAGTTTTATCACCAAAGCATATATAAAAATGATTAAACATGCCAGCAAATGTTTTATATTGCCATTTTATAAGAGTATATATCTCTGATAGTAAGCCTGATACAAATCGCTATTAAATCACTGTATTTAGGCTTAACTTACATTAATCCGGTATCAGCAGCATTTTCTAGTCCCTAGAAAAACTTAAAACTGCACATACCTTATAGCAGGATAACCTGCACGCCATTCTCCCTCTGAAGTTACCTCACTCCTCAGACATATGTGAGAACAGCAGTGGATCTTAGTTACAAGCTGCTAAGATCATAGAAAACGCAGGCAGATTCTTCTTCTAAATACTGCCTGAGATAAAATAGTACAACTCCGGTACTATTTGAAAATAACAAACTTTTGATTGAAGAAAAAACTAACTATATGTTACCACTCTCCTCTTACTACCTCCATCTTTGTTGAGAGTTGCAAGAGAATGACTGGATATGGCAGTGAGGGGAGGAGCTATATAGCAGCTCTGCTGTGGGTGTCCTCTGGCAACTTCCTGTTGGGAAGGAGAATATCCCACAAGTAATGGATGATCCGTGGACTGGATACACCTTACAAGAGAAAAATAGTTGTGTTTCTTGTCCCTTTAAGAAAAGATGCAAATAGCATCTGAAACCCTTTTTTAGTTCTCTTCAAATACTTCTTATACTATATACTAGATGACTGCTATAGTTTTTAACCCAGGAAGATGTCAGTTGAAAAACCTATCAAACATTGTCCATTATTTTGTTCCATTATCCTATGAGTTTAAAGGAAAACAATCAAAAAAATGTTCTGTGCACATTAAAAAACAGCAATTAAATAAGTAAAAAATAAATAAAAATAAGGTAAAGATGTTTAATCTTCCAATCATACCAAACAGTGAATGCATATTTGTGCATAACTGATCCCTAAGGATTTCTCCCTTGCTATATGGACAATGCCCTCAGCTCTGTCACTGGACATGGACACAACTTCACAAGTGTTTTTTAGGACAGGAACATTTTGCTATACATTATAAAATACCCTTATTTAGATGCAACAAATAAAAAAATAACAAAGTCCCTATTTAAAGGGGTATAAAACAGTCTGTTGTAATAAAAAAACTAAGCAGTGGGTTATACTTAATAAGACATAAAACCCAAATTCTGTTCTTCCATGATTCAGATAAAGCATGCAATTTTAAACAACTTTCTAATTTATTCCAATTATAATTTTTTCTTCGGTTTCCTGCTATCTTTATTTGAATAAGCAGGAATGTAAGCATAGGAGCCAGGCCATTTTTGGTTCAGCACCTAAGTAGCGTCTGCTGATTGGCGGCTAAATGTAGCCACAAATTAGCAAGCGCTACCCAGGTGCTGAACCAAACATGGGCCGGGTCCTATGCTTACATTCCTGCTTTTTCAAATAAAGTTAGCCAGAGAATGAAAACAAATTTATTTGCAACATTGTTTGTAACAATGTTATCCAAAGTTGCAAACACAGCTACTATAGCGTTCTAAAGACACATCCACGCTCCTGAGATCCTATGAACCCTGCCAGGTTTACTCTTCAAAGGATACCAAGAGAAAAAAAGCTAAATTTTATAATAGAAGTAAATGGTAATGTTGTTTAAAACTGCATGAAAGTTTAATTTTGAATTTACTGTCCCTTTAAATATTTTATATTAGCATCTCAAGATGTTTTATGACCCTTTAAAGTGACACAATGCTCAAAAATGTCAGTTTTATTTGAAAGAGAATATTTGAAATGTATTACGGTGCATTTTTTACTGTACTGAATGTAAGATTTTTTTGCGATATTCATTTAGAGCCATTAGGTTCCGTTAATCAGTCAATAATTAGCTCTGTAAAACGTTTCCTACATTTGTAGGTAGTACTGTATTGTAAGTGAGTTGAAAAGAAAACCCAGGAGACATACTGGCTAAGTATGGAAAAATGGGAAGGTAGAAAAAAAAAATACTGTGAGTTGATTTTTGGGAAATCCAGTTAAATGAGTCAACCTAGATGTAACAGGAATTAAATGTTAATCTGTTGTCAAATTAGAAAAGGGTAATATTTGAAAATGTTTTCTAATGTTTGTAAATATTCTACCTAATTTATCAAACCATCTTCCTCTATATCTACGCAGAATCTTTGGATATCTAATCATTCTAAAGCACTATGTACTCTTATAATACTATTAAGCAACTCCAATAAAAGACACCTGTCTATAAATAATAATCTATAAAGACCATAAAGTATTAGTAAAAAAAAGTGTAAAAACTGATCAAACAAGGAAACAACTCAGAGACCAAAGCATAGTTCAATTCATTAGGAACAGTTTTTGTGTAATAAACATTTTATTTAATGCTACATGTAAAGAGGATATCAAATTTCCAAATTAGCTCAGCAAACCTATTTATTAGGTCTGAGCACTGACCTAGCTTTATAAATCATTTCCTGCCATAAACCTATGACTCCACTGACAGTAAAAACAGTAGCGCAAGAATAACATTAGTTAAATCTAATTAGATTAACGTTTCTCATAGATGTAGGTATATTAAAAACAACATTAGTTATTCTGTTGGCACCATTAATCATTACATCATCATGGCAAGTTCATCTTTTAATGGTAAAGATTTTCAATCCAGGATGTTCAAATGTTAAAATGTGATAGAATTAGGAGAAACTATTTTAAGCCAGTATTTTGTGTAGGTTTTAGGCAACACTTTATAGCATGCTGAAAAATAAAGTCACAAAGATCTAATAAAGACAGAAAAGGTTTAAGGGACACTAAAGTCAAAATTAAACTTTCTTGATTCAGACAGAGCATGTAGTTTTAAGACGCTTTCTAATTGCAAAAAGAAAATGTTCTAATAATTCAAATGCAATCAGTGCAATAATAAAATGCCCTAAGCATTTAACCCTTGCAAAGGGATTAAACACGTATGGCTTCATTTATCAAGCTTCGGAGGCGCATTGTTTCAGGCTTGTTTGAAAAGGAAATTAGGAAGCATTGTTCGTAAGACTGCTGCTTCTTAACCTGTCCATCCTGATCCTTTACAATCGGGACAACTGACAGCCCATGCTAGCGGCTGATTGGCCCCAGTTAGCAGGGGGGCGGCATTGCACAAGCATTTCTGGTAAAATGATGGTGCAATGATACATGCAGACAGTGTATGCTGTCCACCTGCAGCGATGTCCAGCGAATCATGTCCGTTCGACAATTGATAAATGGAACCCATAAAGACATCTCCAGAGCTGCAATGCAATACTGGGAGTTAGTTGTCCTTACAGAGACCTGTGGAAAAATTTAAGGACAGAGTAAACCTACTTTGGCTTTCTACACAGGGGCAGCAACATGTTAGGAAAACGCAGTGAGGCCCACCCCACAAGTTCCTAACTGCTTAAAAAGCCACCACTGCCCTACTGAAGAGACGAACATGGATTATGGCTAGACCCAATCTTCAGAGGAGAGATCAGAGTAACCTTCTACGGCTTTCAAAATAATAAAATCTTGACTGAAGTGAAATAAATCCAATCTTCTTCATACACCAAAACTTCACCTCCTCCTTGCACCGAAGGCAAAGAGAATGACTGGGGTTTGTGGGAAGGGAAGTGATACTCAACAGCATGGCTGTGGTGCTCTTTGCCTCCTCCTGCTGGCCAGGAGTGATAGTCCCAACAGTAATTGAGGGCGCCGTGGACTCGCCATATCTTAGGAAAGAAAATGTATTAGACTACTTTTAGGTTACATGTATAAGCTGTTTTATGACAAGTAAATATTGCCTAAAAGACAAAGATATTGTTGTTTACATTTGGTCCCATTTTCTCACTAAGCTGTCTCATTTTACAGATGCAAATAATCCAAAATCCAAACTTTTCCGATATAAAAAAGCTTTTCCGGTTCAAAGCACTTTGGGTAAAGGGATTTTACCTGTACTACAAAATAATGAAAGTCTTGCTAACATAATAGCTAACATTGTCGACTCCTGCAAGTAGTCCATATCCTTTTACAAATAAGGTAAGTAGTGGGACAATACAAGTAAAAAAATAATGTTAAATAATTTTGCCCATAGTGAAGAATTATGTAACATTATCTTAGTGACAGCTTAAACCGCCCCCCCCCCCCCAAAGGATTTGAGAGATTTTAGCCCACAGAGTTATACTTTCCTTGTTTCCTCTCCAGACTCTTCTGATCAGGTCTTCTTTTCAAAAGCTATTCGCAGGCGGCACTGTCTAATTCACAGCACGCCCAGTGGCGCTATTGAACTAAATGTACCACGCTCCCGGTACTGAACCAGAGTGCGAGCACGCTACATTTTGTTCAATATCGCAATTGGGTGCGCTGTGATTAGACAGTGGGCCCATGAATTGATTTTGAACAGAAGACCTGATCAGAAGAGCCTGGAGAGGAAACAAGGTAAGTATAACTTTGGGGGCTAAAATCGTCAAGTTGTTGCTAAGATAATGTTACATAATTCTGCATATTATTTTTTAAGTTTACTATCCCTTTAATACTATTACAACAGGATTAACAAATAAAACAGATCTATAACAGAAGACTCCCCTTTTGTGCCACCTCATTTCATGGACACTGACCATTTTATGATACATACTTCTTTTAACAAAGTAAAAAAAGGGTTTAACCCGTTAACGACCATGATGTACCCTGTATGTTGCTGATTATTCAGGGTTTTTCAGGCCATAATAGCGTGGGTCTTGCCATGAGCTGCAAGACTGCAGTATTATGAACTCCTTCCCTGCTGCAGGGATCCTGGAATAGCACGGTCTCGCCACCAGCAATATCAAAAAAGCAATCCCCATTCAAAGACCAGTGATGTACAGGGTATGTTGCTGGTCATTATGGGGTTAATGGGTTATGAAACCCAAATTTAGCCACCAATCAGCAAGCACTACCCAGGTGCTGAATAAAAAATGGACCTGCTCCTAAGCTTACATTCCTGCTTTTCAAATAAAGGTACCAAGAGAATGAAGAAAATTTGATAACAGGAGTAAATTAGAAAGTTGCTTAAAATTGCATGTTCTATCTGAATCATGTAAGAAAAAAACTTAGGTTTCAAAATCCCTTTAAGTATATTATTCTAGAGGCTCTTTTCTTAATATGAAGTAAACTATAGTGTAAACCTTAAATGTTGTTAAATAAAGAGGAGAAAAAAAAATCAATATTAAAATGTTTTCATCAGTTTAGGGATTAAGGGCCAGTTACTGCCAGGAATCAGGATGGGTGTAAACAAAATGTGTTGCCAACGAGACCTGAATTCTATTGTTTCAATGCATCTTCCCTCTGGAAGGTTTTCTTCAGAGTAAGTTCCTATTTTAAGTATCCATTTGTTAGAAAACAAGATTAAATAGATTTTGTCCATCCCCGTGGACAGGTCATAAAATATTACTAGCCCTGGTAGTAAAAACAGTCATATAGCTGCTTAACAACTGCATAACATTGGATTTAATTTCTAAGACCACACTCTGCACTATTTTGGAACTATGAAACCACAGATTATTTATAATAAACACGCAAACTTTTATTCAGTAGGCAAAGATTCAGCATTTGTTTAACTATTATAGGATTTATGTGTTAATTGGAAAATCATATTTATTTACAGAAGTCTCTTGCTGGTGGCTTCTTTGACATAGTACAATTAAAATACAGGGAGTGCAGAATTATTAGGCAAGTTGTATTTTTGAGGATTAATTTTATTATTTAACAACAACCATGTTCTCAATGAACCCAAAAAACTCATTAATATCAAAGCTGAATAGTTTTGGAAGTAGTTTTTAGTTTGTTTTTAGTTATAGTTATTTTAGGGGGATATCTGTGTGTGCAGGTGACTATTACTGTGCATAATTATTTGGCAACTTAACAAAAAACAAATATATACCCATTTCAATTATTTATTTTTACCAGTGAAACCAATATAACATCTCAACATTCACAAATATACATTTCTGACATTCAAAAACAAAACAAAAACAAATCAGTGACCAATATAGCCACCTTTCTTTGCAAGGACACTCAAAAGCCTGCCATCCATGGATTCTGTCAGTGTTTTGATCTGTTCACCATCAACATTGCGTGCAGCAGCAACTACAGCCTCCCAGACACTGTTCAGAGAGGTGTACTGTTTTCCCTCCTTGTAAATCTCACATTTGATGATGGACCACAGGTTCTCAATGGGGTTCAGATCAGGTGAACAAGGAGGCCATGTCATTAGATTTTCTTCTTTTATACCCTTTCTTGCCAGCCACGCTGTGGAGTACTTGGACGCGTGTGATGGAGCATTGTCCTGCATGAAAATCATGTTTTTCTTGAAGGATGCAGACTTCTTCCTGTACCACTGCTTGAAGAAGGTGTCTTCCAGAAACTGGCAGTAGGACTGGGAGTTGAGCTTGACTCCATCCTCAACCCGAAAAGGCCCCCCAAGCTCATCTTTGATGATACCAGCCCAAACCAGTACTCCACCTCCACCTTGCTGGCGTCTGAGTCGGACTGGAGCTCTCTGCCCTTTACCAATCCAGCCACGGGCCCATCCATCTGGCCCATCAAGACTCACTCTCATTTCATCAGTCCATAAAACCTTAGAAAAATCAGTCTTGAGATATTTCTTGACCCAGTCTTGACGTTTCAGCTTGTGTGTCTTGGCCATGTCTCTGAGTATTGCACACCTTGTGCTTTTGGGCACTCCAGTGATGTTGCAGCTCTGAAATATGGCCAAACTGGTGGCAAGTGGCATCTTGGCAGCTGCACGCTTGACTTTTCTCAGTTCATGGGCAGTTATTTTGCGCCTTGGTTTTTCCACACGCTTCTTGCGACCCTGTTGACTATTTTGAATGAAACGCTTGATTGTTCGATGATCACGCTTCAGAAGCTTTGCAATTTTAAGAGTGCTGCATCCCTCTGCAAGATATCTCACTATTTTTGACTTTTCTGAGCCTGTCAAGTCCTTCTTTTGACCCATTTTGCCAAAGGAAAGGAAGTTGCCTAATAATTATGCACACCTGATATAGGGTGTTGATGTCATTAGACCACACCCCTTCTCATTACAGAGATGCACATCACCTAATATGCTTAATTAGTAGTAGGCTTTCAAGCCTATACAGCTTGGAGTAAGACAATATGCATAAAGAGGATGATGTGGTCAAAATACTCATTTGCCTAATAATTCTGCACTCCCTGTATAAAAAATCCAGCACTAATCCTTTAAAATTTAATATCAAGTTCAGTGTTCTCCGCAGAAAATGTTGTCGGATGGCATTATGAAGCAGCTATCCAAAGCATAAAATAATTGCACAATTTAACATAAATATACAGTATTTAATGATATGTGCACTACAATTTGAACATTTTTAAAATTAACTTAACCCCTTAAGGACCAGCGACGTACCCTGTATGTCACTGGCCTTTTTTGGGACTTGAATGTTTTATAGCGCGGTCTTGCCACCAGTGTTGAGACTGCTCTATTCCACAAAGCCTGCTTGAGGGAGGGTATTAATAGCGTGTTCTTGCTAGACTTGTGCTATTATGTCCTGAAAAAACCCTTAACGACCAGTGACATACAGGGTACATTGTGGTCATTAAGGGGTTAATATCAGCTAATATTTTAGCCAGATCAGACAAATCAGCTGGGTGGTGGCACCCACTTAAAAGGTACTGAGGAGAACACGGACGTTTTAGAATATATCTTAAAGGACCAGTCAACACAGTAGATTTGCATAATCAACAAATGCAAGATAACAAGACAATGCAATGCACTTAGTCTGAACTTCAAATGAGTAGTAGATTTTTTTTCTGACAATTTTAAAAGTTATGCCTTTTCCCACTCCCCCTGTACCATGTGACAGGCATCAGCCATTCACAAATGCATACACATACCATGTGACAGCCATCAGCCATTCACAAACGCATGCACACTTATTCTTGCACATGCTCAGTAGGAGCTGGTGACTCAAAAAGTTTAAATTAGAAAACATAATTTATGTAAGAACTTACCTGATAAATGAATTTCTTTCATATTGGCAAGAGTCCGTGAGCTAGTGACGTATGGGATATACAATCCTACCAGGAGGGGCAAAGTTTCCCAAACCTCAAAATGCCTATAAATACACCCCTCACCACACCCACAATTCAGTTTAACGAATAGCCAATAAGTGGGGTGATAAAGAAAGGAGTAAAAAGCATAAACAAAGGAATTTGGAAATAATTGTGCGTTATACAAAAAATCATAACCACCACAAAAAGGGTGGGCCTCATGGACTCTTGCCAACATGAAAGAAATTAATTCATCAGGTAAGTTCTTACATAAATTATGTTTTCTTTCATGTAATTGGCAAGAGTCCATGAGTTAGTGATGTATGGGATAGCAATACCCAAGATGTGGAACTCCACGCAAGTTTTCTTGCTGAAAAAATAATCCACAACCCAAAATATAAATTAATTCTCATTAAATGAAAAGAAGAAACTTAAATCAAAAGCAGAAGAATCAAACTGAAACAGCTGCCTGAAGAACTTTTCTACCAAAAACTGCTTCCGAAGAAGCGAATACATCAAAACGGTAGAATTTAGTAAATGTATGCAAAGAGGTTGCTGCTTGGCAAATCTGATCAACTGAAGCTTCATTCTTAAAAGCTCACGAAGTGGAGACTGATCTAGTAGAATGAGCTGTAATTCTCTGAGACGGGCTTGACCCGACCTCAAAAAAGCTGAATGAAACCAAAGTTTTATCCATAAAGCCAAGGAAATGGCAGAATCCCTTTGACCTTTCCTAGAACCAGAAAAGATAACAAATAGACTAGAAGTCTTCCAAAAATCTTTAGTAGCTTCAGCATAATATTTCAAAGCTCTTACCACATCCAAAGAATGGAAGGATTTCTCTAAAGAATTCTTAGGATTAGGACACAAGGAAGGGACAACAATTTCTCTATTAATGTTGTTAGAAATCACAACCTTAGGAAAGAATTTAAATGAAGTCCGCAAAACTGCCTTATCCTGATGAAAAATCAGAAAAAGACATTCACAATAAAGAGTAGATAATTCAGAAACTCTACTAGCAGAAGAGACGGCCAAAAGGAACAACACTTTCTAAGAAAGTTTTAATATCCAAAGAATGCATAGGCTCAAATGGAGGAGCCTGTAAAGCCTTCAAAACCAAATTAAGACTCCATAGAGGAGAGATTGATTTAATGACAGGCTTGATACAGACCAAAGCCTGTTAAAAACAGTGAATATCAGGAAGCTTCGCAATCTTTCTGTGAAATAAGACAGAATGAGCAAAGATTTGTCCCTTCAAAGAACTTGCAGACAAAACCTTATCCAAACCATCCTGAAGAAACTGTAAAATTCTAGGAATTCTCAAAGAATGCCAAGCGAATTTATGAGAAGAACACCATGAAAATAATTCTTCCAAACTCGATAATAAATCTTTCTAGAAACAAATTTACGAGCCTGTAGCATAGTATTATTCACTGAGTAAGAGAAACTTATATGACTAAGCACTAGGCGTTCAATTTCCATACCTTCAAATTTAATGATTTGAAATCCTGATGGATAAAACGGACCATGAGATAGAAGATCCGACCTAAATGGAAGAGGCCAAGGTTGTCAACTGGACATCCGAACAAGATCCGCATACCAAAACCTGTGAGGCCATGCTGGAGCTACCAGCAATACAAATGACTGTTCCATGATGATTTTGGATATCACTCTTGGAAGAAGAACTAGAGGCGGGAAAATATAAGCAGGTTGGTAGCACCAAGGAAGTGTCAACGCATCCACTGCTTCCGCCTGAAGATCCCTGGACAGGTACCTGGGAAGTTTCTTGTTTAGATGAGAAGCCATCAAATCTATTTCTGGAAGACCCCACATATGAACAATCTGAGAAAACACATCTGGATGGAGAGACCACTCCCCCAGATGTAAAGTCTGACGGCTGAGATAATCCGCTTCCCAATTGTCTACACCTTGGATATGTACCACAGAAATTAGACAAGAGCTGGATTCCGCCCAATAAATTATTTGAGATACTTCTTTCATAGCTAGGGGACTGTGAGTCCCAACCTGATAATTGACATATGCCACAGCTGTGAAATTGTCTGTTTGAAAACAAATGAACGGTTCTCTCTTCAACAGAGGCCAAGCCTGAAGAGCCCTGAAAATTGCACGGAGTTCAAAAATATTGATTCGTAATCTCGCCTCTTGAGATTCCCAAACCCCTTGTGCTGTCAGAGATTCCCAAACAGCTCCCCAACCTGAAAAGACTCGCATCTGTTGTGAGCACAGATCAGGTTGGATGAACCAAAGAGGCCACTCGAACTATACAATGGTGATCTAACCACCAAGTCAGAGATAGTCCAACATTGGGATTTAAGGATATTAATTGTGATATCCTTGTATAATCCCTGCACCATTGATTCAGCATACAAAGCTGGAGAGGTCTCATATGAAAACGATAAAGGGAATCGCGTCTGATGCTGCAGTCATGAGACCAAAAACTTCCATGCACATAGCTACTGAAGGGAATAATAGAGACTGAAGGTTCCGACAAGCTGAAACCAATTGAATTGTCTCTGGTCTGTTAGAGACAGAGTCATGGACACTGAAGCTATCTGGAAACCTAAAAAGGTGACCCTTGTCTGAGGAATCAAGGAACTTTTTGGTAAATTGATCGTCCAACCATGTCTTTGAAGAAACAACACTAGTTGAGTCGTGTGATATTCTGCAGAACGTAAAGACTGAGCAAGTACCAAGATATCGTCCAAATAAGTAAACACCACAACACCCCACTCTCTGAAAACAGAGAGTAGGACACCAAGAACCTTTGAAAAGATTCCTAGAGCTGTCGCTAGGCCAAAAAGGAAGAGCAACAAATTGGTAATGCTTGTCTAAAAAAGAGAATCTCAGAAACTGAAAGCAATCTGGATGAATCATAATATGAAGATATGCATCCTGTAAGTCTATTGTGGGCATATAATGCCCTTACTGAACAAAAAGCAGAATAGACCTTATGGTCACCATTTTGAAAGTTGGTCCTCTTGCATATCAATTCAAAATTTTTAGATCCAAAACTGGTCTGAATGATAACAATGATTTTGGACCGAATTGATCCAAACATCTTAGAAAAAATCTTAATCTGCCCCCTACCAACTGGGCTGGAATAAGAGCCGCACCTTCAAGCGGAATTAAGGGCTGTCTTGATCTCTTAAATGGATTGGATTTATTCCAATTGGAAGAAAGCTTCCAATTGGAAACTGATTCCTTGGAGAATAATTAGGTTTCTGTTTCTTATATAAGAATGAAGATGGTTAGAAGCTTTAAATTTACCCTTAGATCTTATCTTGAGGCAAAAAAACTCCCTTCCCACAAGAGACAGTTGAAATTATTGAATCCAACTGTGAACCAAATCATTTATTACCTTGGAAGGAAAGAAATAGCAATCTGGACTTAGAAGTCATATCAGCATTCCAAGATTTAAGCCACAAAGCTCTTCTAGCTAAAATAGCTAAAGACAGAGATTTAACATCAATTTTGATGATATCAAAAAATGGCATCACAAATGAAATTATTAGCATGTTGAATCAAGTTAACAATGCTAAACAAATCATGATTCGATACTTGTTGCGCTAAAGTTTCCAACCAAAAAGTTGAAGCAGCTGCAACATCAGCCAAATAAATTGCAGGCCTAAGAAGAAGACCTGAAAACAAATAAGCTTTTTTAAGATAAGACTCAATTTTCCTATCTAAAGGATCTTTAAAAGAAATACTATCTTCCGTAGGAATAGTAGTACGTTTAGCAAGAGTAGAGATAGCCCCATCAACTTTGGGGATCTTTTCCCAAAACTCCAATCTAACTGCTGGCAAAGGATACAATTTTTTAAACCTTAAAGAAGGAATAAAAGAAGTACCAGACCTATTCCATTCCTTAGAAATCATATCAGAAATAGCATCAGGAACTGGAAAAACCTCTGAAATAACCACAGTAGGTTTATAAACAGAATTTAAACGTTTACTAGCTTTAATATCAAGAGGACTAGTCTCCTCAATATCCAATATAATCAACACTTCTTCAACAATAAACGAATGTACTCCATTTTAAATAAATAAGTAGATTTGTCAGTCAATATCTGAGGAAGGATCTTCTGAATCAGATAGATGCTCATCATAGGAGGATAATTCAGTATGTTGTCGGTCATTTGAAATTTCATCAACTTTATGAGAAGTTTAAAAAGACCTTACATTTATTAGAAGGTGGGATGGCAGACAAAGCCTTCTGAATATAATCAGCAATAAATTCTTATAAATTCACAGGTATATCTTGTACATTAGATGTTTAAAAGAACAGCAACAGGCAATGTACTATTACTGATGGCCACATTCTCTGCATGTAAAAGTTTATCATGACAATTTATTACAAACCACAGCTGGAGACATAATCTCCATAAGATTACAACAAATGTACTTAGCTTTGGTAGAACTGATATCAGTCAGCAGGATTCCAACAGTGTTTTCTGAGACAGGATCAGATTGAGACATCTTGCAAATGTAAGAGAAAAAACAACATAAAAAGCAAAATGATCAATTTCCTTATATGGCAGTTTCAGGAATGGGAAGAAAAATGCAACAGTATAGCCCTCTGATTAGAGAAAAAAGGCAAGAGGCATATAGGAATGGGGTTTAAATTATGAAAATATTTGGCGCCAAGAATGACGCACAAACAAAGAAAATGTTTTGGCGCTAACAACATCTGGAAATGACACACTCGCGTCATTGAAGACGCAATCTTGTGAAAGGACTCGGCGTCGACAAAGACGCCGGAAATGACGAATTTGCATCATCGAATGTAACCACGCATTTTGCGCCGTTGCGAGCCTAATTCTGCCCGCAAATTTAAAATGACAGTCAATTGCAAAAAGACTATACCTCAGGTAAGAAATACATTTTCCTAAAAAAATGCATTTCCCAGATATGAAACTGACAGTCTGCAAAAGGAAATATACTGAAACCTGAATCATGGCAAATATAAGTACAATACATATATTTAGAACTTTATATAAATACATAAAGTGCCAAACCATAGTTGAGAGTGTCTTAAGTAAATGAAAGCATACTTACCAAAAGACACCCATCCACATATAGCAGATAGTCAAACCAGTACTGAAACGGTTATCAGTAGAGGTAATGGAATATGAGAGTATATCGTCGATCTGATAAGGGAGGTAGGAGATGAATCTCTATGACCGATAACAGAGTACCTATGAAATAGATCCCCATGAGGAAAACCATTGCATTCAATAGGTGATACTCCCTTCACATCCCTCTGACATTCACTGTACTCTGAGAGGAACCGGGCTTCAAAATGCTGAGAAGCACATATCAACGTAGAAATCTTAGCACAAACTTACTTCACCACCTCTATAGGAGGCAAAGTTTGTAAAACTGAATTGTGGGTGTGGTGAGGGGTGTATTTATAGGCATTTTGAGGTTTGGGAAACTTTGCCCGTCCTGGTAGGATTGTATATCCCATATGTCACTAGCTCATGGACTCTTGCCAATTACATGAAAGAAGACTGTGCACATTTTGTTAATGGAAGTAAATTGGAAAGTTGTTTAAAATGGCATGCTCTATCTGAATAATGAAAATTTAATTTTGATTGAGTGTCCCTTTAAAGAGAGTGAAGCAATTGTTTCATTTTGATTTATCCAACCATACTAAAATAATCTTTAAAGGAACATTACATCCATACAAATATTTCATTTAACATACCAAAAACAATTTACATCTATTATATTTTGCCTGCTGTTACTTTAAATCATCTTAAAGGGAAAGCCTACAATTTAGTTGTCTTAAAGTCTTAACTTTGATTAAGCCGCAAATAGCCTCCTGCACCCCTTTCTATATCATACAGCAGGAATGGTAACAATTTTATTTTTAAAAGAATACAGTATATAGTTGCTAGCATCTTTAAAAATGGCTGCCAAACTCCACCCAATGATGACGTCACAATTTGAGCTGCATATGGCATCCAATCACCAAAGCCTCACTAGTTGAATTCAGCAGAGTGCCCAGATGCAGCTTGGATCATGAGGTTAACAGTGGGCAGCGTTTTGTAGCTATTTTAAAGTGGCCAGAAGCCAAATTCATTTTAAAATAACTTTTTACCGTTCCTGCTACATGATATAGAAAGGGGTGCAGGAGGCTATTTGCAGTTTAAGGTAAGACTTTAAGATGACTAAGGTGTAGACTGTCCCTTTAAATTAGGGCAATTAATAGGAAAAAGTATACAAGGCTACAAGAACAAAAATTCAACCAAGGGCAGTATATATAAACACTGCAAATTTAGCTAACTATGGGGTCTATCACAATCTATAGGCTCTTCTGTTTTTTCCAACTTTTTCCCGCACTAGGGATCACATATTTGGATCCTCACTAAAAGCCCTATTTTTACTATTGGGTTGAAAAGTTCTCGGCAATCACAACACATTTTTAAAGACTTTTCAGCACCTTTTTAAAACCAGTTATGACTCTTCAAATTCGACTCCTCAAGGCAGTTGATAAACCTCAGGAATAGCATCTAAGACATTTTGCAACTATTCCAACTATAGTTGAAAACAGTCTATTATACAGCACATGGTCAAAACACTCTGAAATGGCCATGATACATTTTAGAGGTGTATTTGCATACATGGTATAGATTCATTAAACCTATATTCATCACTATTGTATAGGCCCTCTGCAGTGGACAGGGCACACTCGCACTAAATGTCACCAACAGTAGTGGCATATTCATAACCAGGCTTTCAAATAGTGAGCTGTACTTGCACTGTTAAATACCTAAAGGGGATCGCGTCTTTGTGAATGGGAGTTCAATTATGTAGGCTTAAAGGGACAGTATACACCAATTTTCATATAACTGTATGTATTCAACACTACTATAAAGAATAATATACACAGATATACAAATCCAGTATAAAACCATTTAAAAACTTACTTAGAAGCTTCCAGTTTAGCTCTGTTTAAAAGGTTACTGGAACACCCACTGCAAGTGGGAAATAACAGACACTCCCCCTCCCCCGCATATGAAAAGAATCTTTACACAAACAGGAGCAAGCCGGAGTAGGTATACATCAGTATTCTCCTAAAACTTTGGGGCTTGGTTAGGTTTCTGAAAATGAGAGCAATGCTATTTAAAAATAAGCAAAACTATCCATTTAAAAAAAATAAAAAAAAAACTGTATGGGCTTTATAAATGGATCATCTACAAAACATTTATGCAACGAAAAATCTAGTGTATAATGTCCCTTTAAGCACTGTAAAACGCACTGTCATGGCTGTGTTGGGACTTAGCATGCATGAAGGCATGCCTCTATAAAAACACAGGGTGGATAAAAATCAATGATTTAAAAAAATAAAACTTTTATAATTTTTTTTTTTAAATTTAAATTGGAATTTTCTTTTTAAATAAACTTAAATTTACGATTAAGAGGCCGAATTATCAAATACCTGTCGGACCTGATCCGACAGTGAGGATCAGGTCCGACTGACATCGCTGAATGCGGAGAGCAATACACTCTTGTGAGCTGCTAGTGCAACGCCACCCTCTGCAGACTCGCGGCCAATGGGCCGCCAGCAGGGAGGTGTCAATCAACCCGTATCAGAGCAGGCGGACAGGGTTATGGAGCAGCGGTGTTTAGACCGCTGCTCCATAACTGCCGTTTCTCGCCAGAAACACGGGCCCTCAAGCTCCGTTCGGAGCTTGATAAATGGGCCTCTAAATCTTTCTAAGATACATAGATAAATCTATTTAAGATACATTATAATCTAATTAAACCTGAAATATAGATTCCTTTTTAATTAAACAGCAATATGCTGTATATTCAGGACTCTTATGTTTAATTTGTTTTGTAAATTAATTCCATTAATCCCTTCACGTCATGCTTTTCCAGGGGTTTCTGTCAGATTATTTTGGACATTTTTTCTATCTAAAAGATATTATCCCATATTATAGGTTTTGTTGTTCTCAAAACTTTGAATTTGCGTCTATTTTATAACATTTCTGCTGTGAAGAAGAGGTGCGTTATTTCTGCAAACATACAGGGGCATAGTTATCAAGCTCCGTATGGAGCTCGAGTCCCCTTGCTCGCCGGAAACGGAAGTAATCAAGAAGTTATGAAGCAGCTGTCTAAAGACCGCTGCTCCATAACTTGTTCACCTGCTCTGAGGCGGTGGACAGAAATCAACCCGGTCGAATACGATTGAGTTGATTGACACCCCCTGCTAGCAGCTGATTGGCCGCGAATCTGCAGGGGGCGGCATTGCACCAGCAGTTCACAAGACCTGCTGGTGCAATGATAAATGCCGACAGTGTATGCTGTCAGCATTTATCGATGTGCAGCGGACATGATACTCTACAATGTATCATGTCCGCTCGCACATTGGTAAATAGGCCCCACAGAGAAATAGACCTTAAAGGGACATAATCATAAAAGAAAACTTTTGGGTTTCAGATAGAGCACTGGTTTTCAAACCTGTCCTCAGGACTCCCTAACAGGTCAGCTTTTGAGGATTTCTGGACTAAAGCACAGGTGAAAGAATCAGCTGATTCATAAACATGGTTATTAAACTACTCTAACCCAATATAATTCTGAAAATCTGGCCTGTTATCGAGATCTGAGGACAGGTTTGAAAAACAATATTTAGATTTACTTCTTTTCAAATTTCCTTCATTCTCTTGGTATCCTTTGATGAAGGTGTCTATATGCATGTATTAACACATATATCTATATATTTACAGTGAACACACAGTCCCCATAGACTGCTATGTAAAGGCACTTTTTAGTGCCGTTTTTTTTCTAATACCCCCCACCGTACACTTTACACCCCTAAAAACTGATTTGTGCCGTTTTTTAAAAACAAAAACAAAAGATGCTACATTTTTTACTTCAAAAAGGCACTACACACATTATTTTGGGGGCAATTGGAACACATTTTAAAAATTACCACTTGTTATAGCTGGTAATTTATTGTGCGCCCAGAAACAGGCGAATATGCCTGTCTACGGGTGCACAATAAAACAAATTATGCTTACCTAATAATTTCATTTCCGTTGAGGGGAGCAGAGTCCACAGCATCATTTATTACTTGTGGGAATTAAGAACCTGGCCACCAGGAGGAGGCAAAGACACCCCAGCCAAAGGCTTAAATACCTCCCCCACTCCCCTCATCCCCCAGTCATTCTGCCGAGGGAATAAGGAACAGTAGGAGAAATATCAGGGTATAAATGGTGCCGGAAGATGAATTAAATTTAGGTCTGCCCATTGGAGATACGGGCGGGAGCCGTGGACTCTCCTCCCCCGATGGAAATTAAATTATCAGGTAAGCATAATGTATGTTTTCCATCTAAAGGGGAGGAGAGTCCACGGCTTCATTCATTACGGTTGGTAACATATACCCAAGCTCTAGAAGACACTGAATGAAACCGGGAGGGTAAAAGGCGGACCCCAATCTGAGGGCACCACAGCCTGCAAAACCTTTCTCCCAAAAACAGCTTCCGTAGAAGCAAAAACGTCAAACTTTGTAAAAGTGTATAAGGGGGACCAAGTAGCCGCCTTACAAATTTGCTCTATAGAGGCCTCATTCTTGAAGGCCCAAGATGAAGCCACAGCTCTAGTTGAATGAGCCGTGATCCTCTGAGGAGGCTTATGTCCCGCTGTCTCATAGGCCAAGCGAATCAAGCACTTCAACCAAAAGGACAAAGTAGTAGGAGAGGCCCTCTGCCCCTTGCGCTTTCCTGAATACACCACAAAAAGAGATGTAGACTGTGTGAAATCCTTCGTAGCCTGAAGATAGAACTTTAAGGCACGAACCACATCCAGGTTATGAAGTAACCTCTCCTTAAAGACAGGTCTGATTCTAGACAAAGCCTGAACAAAAGATTGATTGTCAGGGAGCTCAGCAAGCCTCCTATGCAACAAAACGGATAGTGCCGAAATCTGTCCCTTTAAGGAACTGGCGGCAAGACCCTTCTCCAAACCGTCTTGGAGAAAGGACAGAATCCTGGATACTGAGAACAAAGGAAAGATTGAATACAACAATCATTCAAGAATACATATAAAGCACTCTATGCAGACACCTGGTGATTAGAACAGGGCTATATGGATACAAGAGGGGGCCAAGGGAAGTTTCACTATCAATTAAAACTTTTATTAAACGCAACAAAATGGGAATTTAAAATATTGGGATGTGCAATTAAAATAAAAAGCTAGAAAGGATTGAGATTCTATTATCTCAGATTGTGTACCCAAAAATAGAATATACAATGTCTTATTAAAGACCACACTAAGTATGTGAGGTTTCAGTGTGATTAGTGTGAACATAAACAGAGTACAGTGCTTTTATAGGGATAGATTCTCAGGTAGGGTAACAGTGTTACCTATATAAAGCACAATGTATCCAGATAGATACACTAAAAAAGTAGCTACTTGCCTGTAATATAAATGAATACTAGTAACAATTCTCTGATAAACCTCTTCTTAGGGTGACAGACATTATAAAGTACACAGATTCAAATGCAGATGTCTGGTTAATACTAGTAGGAGACTATGTAAAGTTAAAGTGAAAGTTAATCATAGCGTTTTACAAATGCTAGAATTAACTATTGAAACAAATAAAGGGGACTTTCATTCATTAAGTATAAAATACTTCATGTAGAAAGCTCCTTTATTTGATTCAACCGATCACCGTTTTTAGCTGCTACAGCAGCCCACGGCTAAAAAAAATCTTTGGCTAAGAGGAGATGTTTTCACCTCTTAGCCAATAGCCGTGCAGTAAATCCGGCTTGGCGCCTCTTAGCCAAAAATTTTTTTACCCGTGCTCTGCTGTAGGAGCTAAGAGCGGCGATCGATTGAATAAAATTAAGAAGCTTTTTACATGAAGTATCATACTTCATGAATGAAAGTGCCCTTTATTTGTTTCAACAGTAAATCCTAGATTTTTGTAAAATGCTAGGATTTACTTTCACTTTAAATACACACGTCACACCTACTGCATAATAATTTCAAGAATGGATGTATACTTATAATTTATATATTATCTTGCCTTTGAGAAAGCCGTGTAAAGGGCGAAACATGTTATGGCATTGGTGAGGAGTCTGGGAGCTCCTGTGTTTGTTAGGGCACGCTGACAGGATTGTTATATGCTGAATAGCCATAGTAACTTGTAAATCTACCTAAGATTGAGTACCTTAATTGAACGGCAAGCACACCATTTATTTTGATAGTCTCAATAGTTATTGGGTATACAAAAAGGACTAAAAAAAGGGGAGTGGGTGACCCAAAATAAGGTACATCCAAAAGACCAGAGATTATGCACACTCGCTATCTATAGTGAGGTATTAGAGACAACTCGGGTATTATGCCAAAATAATAAATTTAATGTAATCATAAATATCTAAAACCAACGGTTATATATATACAAACAAATCATACACAGAGACAGACAAGACAAGACAATACACATGACACATGGCTTAGCTCCTATTTAAGAATTGTATTATTGTTGTAAATATTGATGTGAAATTTTAATAGACATTAAAATATTGTGACTACCATCCACTATAGTGATCGATTGAGTTTGGGATGGCATATAAACTATATATCAGTGAAGCATTACTATACAAGAGGGTGCACAAATTGAAGGTGAAGAAGCGATAATAAATGATATTATATAAGCATTTAAAAGTTGTAAGAAAAAATTGACTAAACAAGTCAAAATCAAATGGGAACATCAAAGTCTGACTAATTATTTAAAGTTAGATATAATACCGTGGGGGCTAAGAATTAGACTTGATCCAGGCATTAATCTTAGGGGTTATGATGCAAATACTGATTTTTTAACTAAATGGAATGAAATTCTAACAAAATGTTCATTTGAATTAATTGCTCTAATGATAGCGGAAGACGAAAAAAAGCTGAAAACCTGTAAGAAGGAGGTAGAGACCATTTATGACTGTTTAACAAAATATGAAACAGATTCCTCATTCGAGAAATTAAACAGAGGTACAAAAACAAATTGAAAAATTACAAAGTGAATTAAAATTCTGAAAAATAGAAACTCATAAGGGATCAGGAAGATTATAGAAAGGACAGGGTATACATCTATAGGAATATATTTAGTACACGTAATTTTTACGATTCAGGAACTGATAATTCCGACTGTGACTTAGACAGTGAAAGACCTAACCAAGCCTCTAGTAATACATCACAGATCCCTTTAGGTGTAGGACAAGATGGGGAGGGAGGAGAAGGAACAAGAAGACCACAACACGACAGGAGGGGTGGACACAGAGGCAACAGGAGACACCAAGGGAAGTATATGATGACAAGGAACAGGTTACGGTACAATTAGATGAACAGCAGGTCTCCCTCTTAGGCAATCCCCCAATAGGTGACACTAACATCTTTAACATTTCCTCCTTTAAACTCAATCTCCAACATATTAAATTGTTGGAAAAAGGTCTAAGTTTTTGCCCTAGCTCCAGTATAGATTTGTTTGAGGTAACTAAGGATTTACACTTGTTCGCTCGCAAATTGGCCCTTAAGAAAATTATGGCTCCTAGGACGATTGTCGACTTAACCAGTAGGGGTGATAGGGAAGCCGTAAATAATCTAGAAAGCTTATTAAATGATCAAGACAACAGTGGCAGAATGAAAATTATGCCCAAAACTGACTTTAAGAAGAAGTCCACGTACATGCCTACTTTTTCTGCAATACCAAACATCACCATTTTTTCCAAAATGTTTCAGAAGAAATTAAACCAATTCAAATGACTGGCATTGTGAATGACAATATCACCTTAAAAGAGTGTGTTGCCCTTAATGAGTTGGTTAGTCATAAAGAGTTGGTCAGTAAGCCGGCTCATAAGGGGGGAAATGTAGTTGTACTAATTCAAAAATACTACATTGAGGAAGCCAGTCGCCAATTATCGGTAACAGAGCAGTATCAAAAAGTCAGTAAAGACAATTTTTTAAAATCTCACAATGAACTGCTCTTCCTTCTAAATTATGCAAGAAGGGAAGGTTTAATAACTGGACAGGAGTTTGGCTTCCTGTATAATGATAAACCTAAGACCCCGGTATTCTATTGGATACCAAAACTTCATAAATCCATGACAAAACCCCCCGGTCGTCCCATTATATCTGGGATAGGGGGACCTACTGAAGGTATTAGCAAGTATGTGGACTTCTTTCAGCCATTTGTATCTGAACTACGAACATTTACCCAGGATTCTACGGATGTTATTAAAAAACTTGATGGTGTAGCCATCTCAAAAGACACTTTACTAGTCTCCCTTGATGTTGAGTCACTATACTCGTCTATTCCCCACATTGTAGGCATTGAAGCTTGCAAAAAATTCTTACAGACGAGAGGTTCAGATTATGATAGACATACTCAGTTTGTCACCCAATTGTTAGATTTTGTCCTCAGAAATAATATCTTCATGTTTGATGGAAAATATTAAAACAAGTCTGCAGGAAAAGCCAAGGGGGCAACGTGTGCACCCACCTACGCCTGCCTACATCTTGGCCTTTGGGAAAACCAGGTGGTATTTGGAGATCTGGCCACATGGATGGATGCACACGTGTCCCTATGGAAACGGTACGTGGAAGATATCCTCATCTTATGGGAAGCTACTAGTACTCAATTACAATAATTTGTGTCTTTTTCTGAATAAGAATACATATAACATTTTTCTTACCTGTAACAGTGACTTAAATAGCATTAGCTTCCTGGACCTTTTGATTACTTAGGACAATGAGCGAATTTGTACTGAGATATACAGGAAAAAGACTGCATCCAACAGTGTGTTGTTGGGAAACAGCCACCATCCAAAAAACCTTAAGAAAGGGATTCCCTATGGCCAGTTCCTTCGGCTACGTAGGATCTGTTCTAATCGATATACTTTTAACAAACAGGCCAAAGAAAAGGCAGAAAGATTAAATGATAGAGGGTATTCAAAGAGATCAATTAAAAGAGCACTCTATAAAGTTAGAATTCAAGACAGACAAGATCTATTATATGGCCAAAAACAGCAGAGTTTAGATGATAATAAAGTAAGATTTATCACCAAATATAACTCGCATTGGCATAAATTGAAAGCTATTTTGAATAAAAATTGGTATTTATTATCAAATGATGATGCCCTCTCTGAATACGTTGGTGATTACCCACAGATGACTGCACGCAGAGTAAGGAATCTAAAAGACCTTTTGGTCCAAAGTGAGTTCACTAAAGTACCGACTCCGAATTGGCTAACCGATCATGTGCAAAATATAGTCAGCTGCTCTCCATGCAATCACTGTGCAGCTTGTACATTTGTCAAAAGGACTAAAACCTTTCAGACTACTACAAAATGAGTACACAAAATTAAATCATTCATTAATTGTTCTACAACTGGGGTAATTTACCTCCTTTCATGTTCCTGCCAGCAATTTTATGTGGAGAAAACCTATAGGGAGTTCAGATCACACATCTATGAACATAAAGATGATATTAAATATCTAAACATTGACAGCCCCATCGCTAGACATATTGCACAATTTCATGAGTCAAAATTGGACAGCTTAGAAATTATAGGTATTGAACATGTTAAGCAACATAGGCGAGGAGGCAACATAGATACAGTATTAATTCCAAAGGAGACAAGATATTTAATCTGCAGACATTGTCGCCTATAGGTCTTAATGAAAAGATGGAATTTGCCTCTTTTCTTCCAAGAAGCTAATGTTAGGAATTTATTTGTGCATCCTCTTTGTATATTATTCTTTATGCGTCTCCCATAACTCTGTGGTCCCATATTTTGGGGGTATATATGCGATTGTAATAAAATTAATGTTATTTTTTTTTTCTAGGTGATTATAACTGGTAAAATCAATGACAAATACACGTGGGGGGGATGCACTAGGTGTGACGTGTGTGTTTAACTTTACTCAGTCTCCTACTAGTATTAACCAGACTTCTGTATTTGAATCTGTTTGTATACTTTATAATCTCTGTCACCTTAAGAAGTGGTTTATCAGAGAATTGTTACTAGTATTCATTTATATTACAGGCAAGTGGCTACTCTTTTAGTATCTCTATCTGGATACATTGTGCTTTATATAGGTAACACTTTAACCCTACCTGAGAATCTAACTGTACTCAGTTTATGTTCACACCAATCACACTGAAACCTCACACACACTTAGTGTGGTCTTTAATAAGACATTGTATATTCTATTTTTGGGTACACAATCCGAGATAATAGAATCTCAAACCTTTCTAGCTTTTTATTTTAATTGCACATCCCAATATTTTAAATTCCCGTTTTGTTGTGTTTAATAAAAGTTTTAATTGATAGTCAGTGAAACCTCCCTTGGCACCCTCTTGGATCCATATAGACCTGTTCTAATCACCAAGTGTCTGCATAGAGTGCTTTATGTGTATTCTTGAATGATTGTTGTATTCAATCTTTCTTTTGTTCTCAGTATATTTAATACACAGCACCTTCTACCCTATTATTTGATAAGCCATAGAGCTATTATTCTATTTAGGGTGCAATTACTGCATTTACCAGGTAGTGCCATTGAATCCCCCCTCTCTCTAAGAATCCTGGATAACTTCACCTTGTGCCAAGGATATTCATGCTTCTCACACCAGGACAAGTAAGTCCACCACACCTTATGGTAGATGCGACAAGTGACTGGCTTCCTTGCCTGAACTAAAGTATCAATCACACTTTCAGAAAAGCCTCTCTTGGCCAAGACTAGGCGTTCAATCTCTATGCAGTCAGCCTCAGAGAATCTAGATTGCGATGTTGAAAAGGGCTCTGTTCCAGCAGATCCCTGTGACAGGGTAACCTCCACAGCAGAGAGGATGACATCCCCCCCAGATCCGCAAACCACGTTCTCCGCGACCACGATGGAGCAATCAGAATGGCTGAAGCTCACTCCTGTTTGATGCGTGCCACTACACGAGGTAGAAGTGGTAACGGTGGAAAAATGTAAGCTAGGCTGAACCCCGAAGGTACCGCTAAGGCATCTATTAGCTCTGCCTGGGGATCCCTGGACCTCGACCCATATCGGGGTAGCTTGCAATTGAGTCTGGACGCCATGAGATCTATCTCCGGCAAACACCTCGGGGTGAAGAGACCATTCCCCCGGATGGAAGGATTGCCTGCTGAGAAAGTCTGCTTCCCAGTTTTCCACACCTGGAATGTGAATCGCTGAGAGCGAGCAGCTGTGGGACTCCGCCCACTCCAAGATCCGAGACACCTCCCTCATTGCTAAGGAGCTTCTCGCACCCCCCTAATGATTGATGTAAGCCACCGAGGGAATGTTGTCGGCCTTGCCTTCAGAGCATTGCAGATTGCTTGGAGTTCCAGAATATTTATCGGAAGGAGAGACTCTTCCTGGGAACATTTTCCTTGAACCATTCTGGCACCCCAAACAGCTTTCCATCCTGCCAGATTAGCGTCCGTGGTCACAATCTCACAGGACGGTCTCAAGAAGGATGTTCCCATGGACAGCTGCTCCGGACGGATCCACCAAGAGAGGGAGTTCTGAATCCGAGCATCCATGGATATGCTGTGCTGCTGTGATAGATCTGAATGACCACCATTCAACTGTCTCAACATGCACAATTGAAGAGGTCTGAGATGGAAGCTTGGCAAATGGGATGACGTCTATGCTTGAAACCATGAGTCCGATCACCTCCATACACTGAGTCACAGAGGGGCATGAGGACTGAAGGGCAAGACAGGTGGACGCAATCTTCCTGCGTCGATGTCCTGTTGTTAGTAACCAGGGAGATCTTTCCTGAGTTGATCCTCCAACCATGAGATTCGAGCAAACGAAGAAGAGCCCTTGAATGATCCTCTGCGAGACTGAGCGACAATGCCTGGACGAGGATGTCCTCCAGATAAGGCGCCACAGCAATGCCTCTGGATCTGACCACTGCAAGTAGTACCCCCAGAACCTTCGTGAAAACTCTCAGGGCCGTCGCCAGACCAAAAGGAAGGGCCACAAACTGGAAGTGTTGGTCCAGAAACGCAAATCTTAGGAACTTGAAGTGGTACCTGTGAATTGGCACATGAATGTAAGCGCCCTTCAAGTCTATAGTTGTCATGAACTGTCCCTCTTGAACTAGGGGCAGGATAGATCTGATCGTTTCCATTTTGAACGATGGAACACTCAAACTTATTTAAACACTTTAGGTCCAGAATTGGGCGGAACGTGCCCTCCTTCTTTGGAACCACAAAAAGATTGGAATAGTACCCTAGACCCTGTTCTGCTTGGGGAAATGCGAGAGTGGCGAGATCTCTCACACACTCTAGAAAGGCCTCTCTCTTTTCAGGTCTTGAAGACAGGTTTGACAGGAGGAATCTGCCCCTGGGCGGATGGGACCTGAACCCTATCCTACGCCTTAATCTTATCCTGTATCTTGTCAATGGAAGTCTCCCCCTCGACCATTTCACACAGGGATTCACACCAATATGTCGCAGCTCCAGCAATCGCAGCAACGGCCACTGCTGGCTGAAAAACAAACCCTGTGTGCTGAAACATCTTTCTTAACATGTTTTCCGGCTTTTTATCCGTGGACTCTTTAAACAACGAACTATCCTCGAGGGGAATAGTTGTCCGCTTAACGAGTGTAGAGATAGCACCTAGGGACGGTACCGCACAGCTCAAGCTGAGAGTCCGGAATGGGGAACAGTTTCTTAAAGGAAGAAGGAGAAAACGAAGAACCAAATCGCTCCCATTCATTCTTAATAATATTTGCCATTTTAACGGGAACCAGGAAAGTCTGAGGTACTACCCTGTCCTCAATCCTAAACCTAAAATCAGGCTCCTCCGCAGCCGGAAGTTTAGATGACAAAGACTCCGACCCAGAAGGGGCCTCCTCCGAAGAGTCAGAGTGGGCCTCGTCATCGTATAATGCCTCTGGGATTTCCATCAGCTTAGACAACCCCTGGGCCGGGCAACCATGATACACCCTACGCTTGCGCTTAGCAGAACATGGTAAGGCATGGATCACTTTCGAAACCGCTGATTCCAGTTTGTCCTCAAAGTCTGATGGCCAACAAATCTCTCCTGAAGGAGTAACGGCTGGACTCCGGGGTGCTGCATGTGCAATTGGAGATGAATGCAGGGAACGCACCTCCCGGGACGAGGAACACTCAGAGGTGGACAGCTCAGTAGTACTAGACATCTGTTTACATTTAGATGTTGTAACTTTATCAAGACATGTGGAACATAGTTGAGTAGGCTGATCTACCAGAACCTCCTCACAATAAACACAGGAATGAGACTTTGTTAAAGAGGGAGAACCCCCTAACGCATCAGAGTCCTCCATAGCTTGCGCTTTTATTACGGACTAGCTAACTTATAAATACGCACATTTATACCTCCAATAGCAAGGGCACTCACCACCTCCTAGGACTCGGACTACACAAACCGTTTTGTCTCCTGCACTGCTGATCAACAGAGGAAGAGAGATAGGCACAGCCGGTCATATGGAATGCCTGGCAGGACTGCCCCTGCACTAAGGAGAAAACACGGCAAAAGGACCGCACAATACTCCCGTCAGTAACCTGAAAGTTCCACACATTGCCAGAGCCTCATCTCGCACATAACTCAGCAATGACACAATAAACAATATCATGTATAACCACCCACTGTTCAATAATCCCATTTCCAGGAATACTAACCCTTGATTCTTAAAGATTAAAGGTGTCACACTGTGACCCTGTCTTCCGTGTTATCATTATGAATAAAAAATGAAACTATCTTACCAGAATCTACACTGTGGAACATGAACACGGCCCTTTGAAGTATGAAAGGTTAGTAGCCTCGCTCCGGACTTGAATGCAGAAAGCAGGCAGCAAAATCGAACTGAACAGACTCTCCCTGCATCTCCGTACTCTAACTTTCGCCCAGACTCTCACTGAGAGGCTGACAGGACTACTTAAAACTCCAGACCCAATGCGAAAAGTACTACCCTCCATAACAGACTACTCCGAAATCCTCATGTCAGGGTTTTTCCCTGCTTTGTTTGCCATGTGCTGCTGGCAGCCATTTTACTCATCTCTCTTGCTGAGTCTGGTGCAGAGTGTGTGATGCTGCTCATTTCCCTGCACGCCCTCTTATGGTCAGACTGGTGTACATCATTCGTGTGAGACAGGTTGCAGTCTCAGAATTGTGATGTCATCACTTATTATTTAAAGGGCCTCTGTTCAGTATGCTTTGCCCTTGCGTTGTCTCAGACCTGTTTGTGAGTTCCAGTTCATGTGCATTACCAGGCTGTCTGACATCCCTCGTGGTTCCTGATCCCTGGCTTGTTCCTGACTCTGCTGTTCTCCTTGTTCCTGATTCCAGCTGGTCTGACTACTCACTTTGGCTCCTGACTCGGCTCGTCTGACTATTCGCTTTGGCTCCTGACTCAGCTCATCTGACTACCAGCTCTGGCTTTGACTCCTGGCTTGTAATTTGACTTGTGGACTTTTTACTATTTTTGTTATTAATAAATGTGTGATTTTTTTTTGCACTTCTCGTCTCAGTCTGATTCCTGGCACCCTGACACCTCAGCACTTCTCTGCCATCCTCCTGTGATGAAAGGCAAAGAATGACTGGGGGACAAGGGAAGTGGGGGAGGTATTTAACACTTTTGCTGGGGTGTCTTTGCCTCCTCCTGGTGGCTAGGTTCTTAATTCCCAACAGTAATGAATGAAGCCGTGGACTCTCCTCCCCTTTAGATGGAAATTAGCGCTTCACTTGTAATCTAACCCTAAACTGGATATAGTTCACACCTCAATGATCTATCTATGCATATTTAATTATATAAAAGCAAATCAGTAATGGTCTGATATAACTGGAAACAAAATCTGAAAATGTATTTACAATGGTTTAAATCTATTTAAAATCCATCTGACAAGTGATTTAAATTTTGATTTAAATCATTTGGACTTGACTCAAATCCACCCTGGTCATGAAGCTGTGAAATAGTTTGAACATCTTCTATGCAGATAGCATGTTGCAAAGGAACAGGTTCATGCTTTATAGTTTCAGTACTTTTAAAATCCAGTATAAGATGATAAGTCCTTGTTTTAAGATCATGCCAAGCCGGAAAACGTGCATTTACAAATAATTAAAATAAATATTGTAAAAAGTGATACTTGTCAAATATTAAGAAACAATATAGCAATTAAGCATTAATTTCAAGTATGCCCATCATGCCAACATACAAATGGCATTCAGATCGTTTAGCAGTGGTGAGGACGGAAACGGATTGCAATAGGTTAATCTTCTCCACTAATGATACACTGTATCGGTAACCTAAGACACAGACTAAGACTTCAGGCTCAGACCGGAACCGGCTTTTCCCAGAGACTAACAGCTGACGAGCCGCATACACGCTCTGCAGACTAATCAGCTGTGAATCAAGTACGTCACCTGGCTGTATCGGAAGGCGTCCTGGGGAGCGGTAAACTATCTATATCTTCAAAGACAATTGTGTCTTATGTGCCTATTAACTTTGTGAATCTGGTACGCAGGATACCTACTATTTTATTGTTTTAACCTTTTGATTTATTAAAATAAACTTCACTTGAGTCCGGTTGCGCTCTCCTTTCTTTGTTTTTCAGCTTCCATCTTCCTTCCAGAAATAATTCATGATACACCCTCAGAAGAGCAGCACACACTCATTTATTGTACTTGTGGGACTCAATATATTGTGAAACTTCATATTGGGAAATTGTATGTCTCAAAGTGTGCAATATTTGATGTTTGTTTAAACTTTCATTGTGAATTGTGCAAATAACATTTGCAGCTATTGTTTACCACATTTACAAATTAGGATTTTACTTATTCTTTTTAAATTTTAGAGTATAATTCATTTGGATTTTATATATATACTTTACATTTTTCTAATATACTGCCATTCAGCACTTTTAAATATCCTCTCCTTATCAGTAGCGCTGAAACTTTGTTTGTTTTTAGTTTAACCTCACACATGTAAAAGAATACTTATCTTAAACAGTGAGCAAAGGGGTTAATTCAAAAGCTCTTTACTGTAGCTTTAAAGGGACGGTCAAGTCAAAATTAAACTTTCATGATTAAGCTAGAGCACAGTTTTAAACAACTTTCCAATTCACTTTCTGTGGCACCAGCTCCTACTGAGCATGTGCAAGATTCACAGGATATACGTATATGCATTTTGTGATTGGCTGATGGCTGCCACATGATGCAGTGGAAGCGAAAAACATAATTTATATAAGAACTTACCTGATAAATTCATTTCTTTCATATTAGCAAGAGTCCATGAGCTAGTGACGTATGGGATATACATTCCTACCAGGAGGGGCAAAGTTTCCCAAACCTCAAAATGCCTATAAATACACCCCTCACCACACCCACAAATCAGTTTAACGAATAGCCAAGAAGTGGGGTGATAAGAAAAAAGTGCGAAAGCATAAAAAATAAGGAATTGGAATAATTGTGCTTTATACAAAAAAATCATAACCACCTCAAAAAGGGTGGGACTCATGGACTCTTGCTAATATGAAAGAAATGAATTTATCAGGTAAGTTCTTACATAAATTATGTTTTCTTTCATGTAATTAGCAAGAGTCCATGAGCTAGTGACGTATGGGATAATGAATACCCAAGATGTGGATCTTCCACGCAAGAGTCACTAGAGAGGGTGGGATAAAATAAAAACAGCCAATTCCGCTGAAAAATAATTCACACCCCAAAACAAAGTTTAAATCATATAATGAAAAAAACTGAAATTATAAGCAGAAGAATCAAACTGAAACAGCTGCCTGAAGTACTTTTCTACCAAAGACTGCTTCAGAAGAAGAAAACACATCAAAATGATAGAATTTAGTAAAAGTATGCAAAGAAGACCAAGATGCTGCTTTGCAAATCTGATCAACCGAAGCTTCATTCCTAAATGCCCAGGAAGTAGAGACTGACCTAGTCGAATGAGCTGTAATCCTTTGAGGCGGAGTTCTACCCGACTCAACATAAGCATGATGAATCAAAGACTTTAACCAAGATGCCAAAGAAATGGCAGAAGCCTTCTGACCTTTCCTAGAACCAGAAAAGATAACAAATAGACTAGAAGTCTTTCGGAAATCTTTAGTAGCTTCAACATAATATTTCAAAGCTCTAACTACATCCAAAGAATGCAACGATCTTTCCTTAGAGTTCTTAGGATTAGGACACAATGAAGGAACCACAATTTCTCTACTAATGTTGTTAGAATTCACAACCTTAGGTAAAAATTTAAATGAAGTTCGCAACACCGCCTTATCCTGATGAAAAATCAGAAAAGGAGACTCACAAGAAAGAGCAGATAATTCAGAAACTCTTCTAGCAGAAGAGATGGCCAAAAGAAACAAAACTTTCCAAGAAAGTAATTTAATATCCAGCGAATGCATAGGTTCAAACGGAGGAGCTTGAAGAGCCCCCAGAACCAAATTCAAACTCCAAGGAGGAGAAATTGACTTAATGACAGGTTTCATACGAACCAAAGCCTGAACAAAACAATGAATATCAGCAAGATTAGCAATCTTTCTGTGAAAAAGAACAGAAAGAGCAGAGATTTGTCCTTTCAAGGAACTTGCAGACAAACCTTTATCCAAACCATCCTGAAGAAACTGCAAAATTCTAGGAATTCTAAAAGAATGCCAAGAAAAATGATGAGAACACCAAGAAATGTAAGCCTTCCAGACTCGATAATATATCTTCCTAGATACAGATTTACGAGCCTGTAACATAGTATTAATTACGGAGTCAGAGAAACCTCTATGACTGAGAATCAAGCGTTCAATCTCCATATCTTCAAATTTAAGGATTTGAGATCCTGATGGAAAAAAGGACCTTGCGATAGAAGGTCTGGTCTTAAAGGAAGAGTCCACGGTTGGCAAGTAGCCATCCGTACAAGATCCGCATACCAAAACCTGTGAGACCATGCTGGAGCCACCAGCAGAACAAACGAATGCTCCTTTAGAATCTTGGAAATCACTCTTGGAAGAAGAACTAGAGGCGGAAAGATATAGGCAGGATGATACTTCCAAGGAAGTGACAATGCATCCACTGCTTCCGCCTGAGGATCCCTGGATCTGGACAGATACCTGGGAAGCTTCTTGTTTAGATGAGAAGCCATCAGATTTATTTCTGGAAGTCCCCACATTTGGACAATCTGACGAAATACCTCTGGGTGAAGAGACCATTCGCCCGGATGCAATGTTTGGCGACTGAGATAATCCGCTTCCCAATTGTCTATACCTGGGATATGAACCGCAGAAATTAGACAGGAGCTGGATTCCGCACATACAAGTATTCGAGATACTTCTTTCATAGCCAGAGGACTGTGAGTCCCTCCTTGATGATTGACATATACCACGGTTGTGACATTGTCCGTCTGAAAACAAATGAACGACTCTCTCTTTAGAAGAGGCCACGACTGAAGAGCTCTGAAAATCGTAAAGTTCCAAAATGTTGATTGGTAATCTCGCCTCCTGAGATTCCCAAATCCCTTGTGCTGTCAGAGACCCCCATACAGCTCCCCAACCTGTCAGACTTGCATCTGTTGAGATCACAGTCCAGGTCGGAAGAACAAAAGAATCCCCCTGAACTAAACGATGGTGGTCTGTCCACCATGTCAGAGAGTGTCGTACAATCGCTTTTAAAGATATTAATTGTAATATCTTTGTATAATCCCTGCACCACTGGTTCAGCATACAGAGCTGAAGAGGTCGCATGTGAAAACGAGCAAAGGGGATCGCGTCCGATGCAGCAGTCATAAGACCTAGAATTTCCATGCATAAGGCTACCGAAGGGAATGATTGAGACTGAAGGTTTCGACAAGCTGAAACCAATTTCAGACGTCTCTTGTCCGTCAGCGACAGAGTCATGGACACTGAATCTATCTGGAAACCTAAAAAGGTTACCTTTGTCTGAGGAATCAACGAACTCTTTGGTAAATTGATCCTCCAACCATGTTCTCGAAGAAACGATACAAGTCGATTCGTATGAGATTCTGCTAAATGTGAAGACTGAGCAAGTACCAAGATATCGTCCAAATAAGGAAATACCACAATACCCTGTTCTCTGATTACAGATAGAAGGGCACCGAGAACCTTTGTAAAAATCCTTGGAGCTGTTGCTAGGCCAAACGGCAGAGCCACAAACTGGTAATGCTTGTCTAGAAAAGAGAATCTCAGAAACTGATAGTGATCTGGATGAATTGGAATATGCAGATATGCATCTTGTAAATCTATTGTGGACATATAATGCCCTTGCTGAACAAAAGGCAGAATAGTCCTTATAGTTACCATTTTGAATGTTGGCATCCTTACATAACGATTCAATATTTTTAAATCCAGAACTGGTCTGAAGGAATTCTCCTTCTTTGGTACAATGAAGAGATTTGAGTAAAACCCCAGCCCCTGTTCCAAAACTGGAACTGGCACAATTACTCCAGCCAACTCTAGATCTGAAACACATTTCAGAAATGCTTGAGCCTTCACTGGATTTATTGGGACATGGGAAAGAAAAAATCTTCTTGCAGGAGGCCTTATCTTGAAGCCTATTCTGTACCCTTGTGAAACAATATTCTGAATCCAAAGATTGTGAATCAAATTGATCCAAATTTCTTTGAAAAATCGTAATCTGCCCCCTACCAGCTGGGCTGGAATGAGGGCCGCACCTTCATGTGGACTTGGGAGCTGACTTTGGCTTTCTAAAAGGCTTGGATTTATTCCAGACTGGAGATGGTTTCCAAACTGATACCGCTCCTGTAGGGGAAGGATCAGGTTTTTGTTCCTTATTGTGACGAAAGGAACGAAAACGATTAGCAGACCTAAATTTACCTTTAGATTTTTTATCCTGTGGTAAAAAAGTTCCTTTCCCCCCAGTAACAGTTGAAATAATAGAATCCAACTGTGAACCAAACAATTTATTACCCTGGAAAGAAAGGGAAAGCAAAGTTGACTTAGAAGACATATCAGCATTCCAAGTTTTAAGCCATAAAGCTCTTCTAGCTAAAATAGCTAAAGACATATACCTGACATCAACCCTAATGATATAAAAGATGGCATCACAAATAAAGTTATTAGCATGTTGAAGAAGATTAACAATGCTATGAGTATTATGATCTGTTACTTGTTGTGCTAAAGCTTCCAACCAGAAAGTTGAAGCTGCAGCAACATCCGCCAAAGATATAGCAGGTCTAAGAAGATTACCTGAACATAAGTAAGCTTTTCTTAGAAAGGATTCAAGTTTCCTATCTAAAGGATCCTTAAAGGAAGTACTATCTGCCGTAGGAATAGTAGTACGTTTAGCAAGAGTAGAGATAGCCCCATCAACCTTAGGGATTTTGTCCCAAAACTCTAATCTGTCAGATGGCACAGGATATAATTGCTTAAAGCATTTAGAAGGAGTAAATGAATTACCCAAATTATTCCATTCCCTGGAAATTACTTCAGAAATAGCATCAGGGACGGGAAAAACCTCCGGAATAACTACAGGAGGTTTAAAAACCGTATTCAAATGTTTAGATTTAGTATCAAGAGGACCAGATTCCTCTATTTCTAATGCAATTAAGACTTCTTTAAGTAAAGAACGAATAAATTCCATTTTGAATAAATATGAAGATTTATCAGTATCAACCTCTGAAACAGAATCCTCTGAACCAGAAAAATCATTATCAGAAACAGAATCAGAATGATGATGTTCATTTAAAAACTCATCTGAAAAATGAGAAGTTTTAAAAGACCTTTTACGTTTACTGGAAGGAGGAATAACAGACATAGCCTTCTTAATAGATTTAGAAACAAAATCTCTTATGTTAACAGGAACACCCTGAATATTAGATGTTGATGGAACAGCAACAGGTAATGGAACATTACTAAAGGAAATATTATCTGCATTAACAAGTTTGTCATGACATTCATTACAAACAACAGCCGGAGGAACAGTTACCACAAGTTTACAACAAATACACTTAACTTTGGTAGATCCAGCATCAGGCAGCAATTTTCCAGAAGTATCTTCTGATTCAGGGTCAATCTGAGACATCTTGCAATATATAATAGAAAAAAACAACATATATAGCAAAATTGATAAAATTCCTTAAATGACAGTTTCAGGAATGGGAAAAAATGCCAATGAACAAGCTTCTAGCAACCAGAAGCAAATAAGCAATGAGACTTAAATAATGTGGAGACAATAATGACGCCCATATTTTTTGGCGCCAAAAAAGACGCCCACATTATTTGGCGCCTAAATACTTTAAGCGCCAAAAATGACGCCACATCCGGTGACGCCGACATTTTTGGCGCAAAAAACGTCAAAAAAATTACGCAACTTCCGGCGACAAGTATGGCGCCAGAAATGACTAAGAAAATTTTTGCGCCAAAAATGACGCAATAAAAAGAAGCATTTTCAGCCCCCGCGAGCCTAACAGCCCACAGGAAAAAAAATCAAATTTTAAGGTAAGAAAAATTGATTATTCATATGCTTTATCCCAAATAATGAAACTGACTGTCTGAAATAAGGAATGTTGAACATCCTGAATCAAGGCAAATAAATGTTTAAACACATATATTTAGAAATTAAATTTATACAGGGAGATATAGTATCAGACCATATATTAATGGTCTGATAAAGTAAGGGAAATGAAGGCACACAGAGAATTTATTTCATACCAAAAATAAATGTATTAATTATAATCCCTTGTCACATTTCGTGAAAAACTCTGCATTTGACTCAAACCAACACAAAATGAGGTAAACACCATATATATACAACACCTTACATCTAAAGTAACAATGCCTGCAGGATATCTATAAAGCATACGTATGCTGCTAAGTCTGATAATATCTAAAACACACATTAATCAGGTTGCTAGATTGTATATAGACCTAAAATAGAACAATAATGCACATATCCTAATATTAGTTATAACATGTCTAAAGCAGTGTGTCAAAACATAACATAATGGAAAAAGTAAAATAAACCGCTGAGAAAAGTCTCTCTCAGAAGCTAGGAGGAAACACAGTTAGATCCTGCACTCAGTCCAGGAAAATGCAAAGTGAAAATACAGTCCTTTATGCAAAAGGTAAAGTAAACGTATTAGTTCTTACTGTGATCTGTTCCCAAAAGTAAGATTTTAAATCACTTGCCAGGATAGAGCATGCAGCGGTGAAACAAACTAGCTCTGTGTCCCAGGAGATTTTTCAAAGAAGCAGACCGCTCTCTCTGTGGCGTCTGATGTCACTGGGGGGGGAGGTGGTATAGCTTTGCAAGCTCTTCCAATCGGACTTGTAGGTAAAGTGCACTTTCCGTGTGTAGTAGTGATCAGCTGTACCGGCATCCGCCGCACCGAGAAAGAACCAGGCTTTCCCTAGGCTGATAGATCAAAAGCATCGGAGCGTACGTCAGAATATACGCAAACTTGCTCAGGTGGATATGATATGTATGTTCCTCTCGCTCTTAGCTTACGTGCATTTACTTAGACTCCACAGGTGCCTGTTTTCCAAGTCCTGTATTCGCTTCACAGGGCAACAGATGAAACACCAAACAGTCCTTATAGTAGCACAGACCATATGTTTTTTTGCAGCATGTTTCTTTAAAGTCAGCACATAAAACAGGTATGCAGATAAAGTGCAGGCAGTAAAAAGGTATAAAAGGCTATGCGTGTCCCATAGACCTTAGAACCTTAAACAGTTCTTATACACAGGAGTTAGTCGACCTGCTCCTGAATAAAACACTTCAGTGTTAAAAACACAAACCAACGATCGTTTCACCCCCACATCCAGTGTGTTTCACAGGGGTTCATCAGGGCTTGAATGAATCCTTACCGGATTTCCTCTTAAGATAAAGCTCACCTGACATTCCTCAGGTGTGCTTCCCCCACCTGGGGTAATTAATTAATTAAAGGTGTGTTCACATAAGAAAACATATTCCAGTTTAGAGATGCATATAATCAAAATACAAAAACCTTATGTGTAAAGTTGTGAAGATTCTAGTTATACACTAAAATCCTAGGGAAAGTAAAAGCCTAATTCCTCAGCTTTCTAAACCTTATTGCCACAACAAAAAATGATGACACCTTACAAATATAGCACATGTCTTGTCTGAAAGGGGGAGAGTCCACTGACTATAGAAAACTAGCATACTCCAATTTATCATTAAGTCCTACTGGGTATCTAGTATTAAGTTTATAGATCCATTTTGTTTCTTTCTGCAATAGAACTTTGTCATTATTGCCACCTCTACCATTAGTTATCCCTTTGTCTATGATAGTAAATTTCAAAGATTCTACACTTCCATTATGGAACATGCCAAAGTGTCTTGCCACATTTGTGTCATTTTCATGAAGGATATCGTCCCGATGTTCCTGTACCCGGTCCTTTACTAACCTTTTGGTTTTTCCAACGTAAAAGACCGGGCACGAGCAGCGAAGAAGATAGATTACCCCTTCAGATTTGCAGTTGAAGAAGAATTTAATGTCAAAAACCTTATCACATGAAGTGAAGAACTGTTTGGTGCTATCCATGTGGGCACAGTACACGCAGTGCCCACATGGATAGCTACCTTTTATTCCCTTGTCCCTTCTTAGCCAGTCTGCATTAGAGGGGCCTCTCACAAATTGACTCTGAACTAAGTGATCTCTCAAACTTAGTGCTTTTCTAGCTGTTAGTAGTGGTTTTTCACCAATCGAATCTCTAACCTTGTCATCCAAGGTAAGTATATGCCAGTTATTAGCTAGTGCTGATCTAATATTGGACCATTGATTATTAAACTTAGTGATAAATCTAATTTGCGTCTCTTTGGGCTTTGATTTATTGTTATACAGCAGGTGGTCTCTAGGAGTCTTTCGTGCCTTCCACAAAGCTTTTTTGAGACATTTATTGGAATATCCTCTTTTGAGAAACCTTTCTTTCATTAGGGCAGCATGTGTATCAAATTTTGTTAGTGATGAACAGTTTCTCCTAAGCCGGAGGAACTGTCCATACGGAATACCCTTAATCAGATGGACAGGATGACCACTGTCAGCATGTAAGATGCTGTTAGTGGCATTCTTTTTCCTGAAATTTTCTGTCACGATCTTCAAGCCTTCCTTCTTGATAGTAATATCAAGAAAGTTTAGTTCGGTCTTGTTTGTCTCTGATGTGAGGATGATGTTCCTGTCATTATGGTTAAGTTCATGAACAAAATCATGAAATTCTTCTACACTCCCATCCCATAGGACAAGAACATCATCCACATATCTAACCCACATTAACACCTTATTGTTAAAGGTGTCACTGTGTCGTTCAAATATATCTGACTCCCAAGCACCCAAATGGAGGCAGGCGTAGGTGGGAGCACACACTGCCCCCATAGCTGTTCCCCGTATTTGTTTATAGATCTGTCCGTCAAACGTAAATACATTATTCTGGAGGACAAATCTAAGTAAAGAAATAACAAACTCAGAATGTTCTGAGAACAGGGGACCTTTTGTTTCCAAAAATTTCCTTATTGCCTGGAGTCCAATATCATGAGGAATAGAGGAGTATAGCCCCTCTACATCTAGAGAAGCTAGCAGTGTATTATCATTTACTACCACTCCATCAAGTTTCCTCAAAAGATCCGCTGTGTCCTTAACATATGATGTTAAAGATAAAAGGAATGGACGTAGATATTTATCTACATATTCCCCAGCTTTCTCAGTGACACTGCCAATCCCTGACACGATAGGCCTTCCTGGGGGACACTTCAAGTTCTTGTGTAATTTCGGGAGAATATAGAAAACAGGCATTACAGGGAAATCAGAGACCAAGAACTTAAACTCTTTCTGATCTATGGTTCCCCTACATCTTGCTTCATTTAGAAGTTTAAAGAGGGAATTCTGTATCTGTGCCAGGGGGTTGTGATCCAACCTTACATATTGGTTCTTGTCATTCAATTGGCGTTTTGCTTCATTTACATAAAGCTGTTCATCCAGAAGGACTAAATTTCCGCCCTTATCGGCCGGTTTGATCACCAACCCCCTGGCCACAGACAGTTCCCTAAAAGCTTTCCTCTCTCTGGGTTTCAAATTGTCATCTGTCTTAAAAGGAATCATCGTGTCAATTTCCTTTTCCATTTTCTTCACAAAGAGATTGACAGATGGCACTAGGGAAAGAGAGGGCATATATGAGGATTTGGACCTAAAAATGGGTTTTTGGTAAATAGCAGGATTGTCCTGGGATTCATTAGTAGGACCCTCCTGATCATTATCATCTAAGAGAGATTCCAAATCTCTCAAAGCTAACTGATCATTAGCATCCAAAGTGTTAAAGTTTCTATTTTTCATTACCACAGATAAAACAATTTTCCTGGCAAATAGATGTAAATCTTTCAGTACCTCAAATTTATCAATATTAGCTGTAGGGCAGAAAGAGAGACCCTTTTTAAGGAGATCAACATGTGCCAGATTCAGAGGGAAGGATGAGAGATTAACAATTTGTAACTCATCCATAGGTGGGCTTTCTAGTAACCCCTGCGTGCTCCCCTCCCTCTGTATCTCCCTCTGTTCTGAACATAATGATCCCCTCTCCCCCTGGTTTGTCTGGTCTGATATCTCTTCTCCTTTGAGGGGTTCCCAAATGGATCTTTTCCTTTTGCCTCTTCTAGTCCTTCTCTTCCTTCTCTTGAAGTTATACCCGGGGAGTTTTTTGAGGGCCCTGTCTCAGAGTCAGACGCATCTGTCCCTGAGTCATAGGTCCCCTTCTGGGACTTGTATACATAGACCCTTCCATTTTTATAGTCCTCCTGATCCCTTCTAAGTTTTCTACATTTCCTCATTTTAATGTCCGATTTTAGTTTAATAATATTAGTACTTGTCTCAGCATTAAGTTTCTCAAAATTGAGATCACTTTCAAAGGTGTTAACTTTCAAAAGAGCCTTTTCAGCCTCATTTTTGACTTTTTCAAGTCGTCTATTATTTCTTTGTATCATCATTTCCATCAAATCAAGGGAGGTCGAGGATAATTTATCATTCCAATCCTCTACAAAGGAATCACCTTCCTCATCCTCCCTTGTATTTGCACCTGGATCTAATGATAAACGTAAGCCTCTTGGAATAATCTTTTTTTCTTTATAGTTAGTTAGGCTTGCATTCTCAGCTTTAATTTTCAATTGTCGATTTAGGAGATATCTATATCTCCTAAATGCACTGAAAATTGTTATGTTCTCCTCATCATTGTCCTCTCCAACTGCATTATCAATGGCAAGAGAATCTTTTAATTCGGCCTCCCACAAATCATCAGACAAGACATATGCCATAATTTATATTGGAAAGAGTCAAAGTACAGAGGGGAAAAGGGAAAATAGGGGCAAATACCTCGCTCCTACAGCAATCCACTCTATCTCAAACTAGAAAAGGACAAAAAGAATCCTCTATTAATATCCTCAAAATTTGAAAAATATATAAATGGGGGTGTATGAGAGAATGGGAAATATTGCTGATAATCTAGATTCTGGTGCCACCCTTAATCAGTAATGAAATTAAATTTATACAGGGAGATATAGTATCAGACCATATATTAATGGTCTGATAAAGTAAGGGAAATGAAGGCACACAGAGAATTTATTTCATACCAAAAATAAATTTATTAATTATAATCCCTTGTCACATTTCGTGAAAAACCAACACAAAATGAGGTAAACACCATATATATATACAACACCTTACATCTAAAGTAACAATGCCTGCAGGATATCAATAAAGCATACGTATGCTGCTAAGTCTGATAATATCTAAAACACACATTAATCAGGTTGCTAGATTGTATATAGACCTAAAATAGAACAATAATGCACATATCCTAATATTAGTTATAACATGTCTAAAGCAGTGTGTCAAAACATAACATAATGGAAAAAGTAAAATAAACCGCTGAGAAAAGTCTCTCTCAGAAGCTAGGAGGAAACACAGTTAGATCCTGCACTCAGTCCAGGAAAATGCAAAGTGAAAATACAGTCCTTTATGCAAAAGGTAAAGTAAACGTATTAGTTCTTACTGTGATCTGTTCCCAAAAGTAAGATTTTAAATCACTTGCCAGGATAGAGCATGCAGCGGTGAAACAAACTAGCTCTGTGTCCCAGGAGATTTTTCAAAGAAGCAGACCGCTCTCTCTGTGGCGTCTGATGTCACTGGGGGGGGAGGTGGTATAGCTTTGCAAGCTCTTCCAATCGGACTTGTAGGTAAAGTGCACTTTCCGTGTGTAGTAGTGATCAGCTGTACCGGCATCCGCCGCACCGAGAAAGAACCAGGCTTTCCCTAGGCTGATAGATCAAAAGCATCGGAGCGTACGTCAGAATATACGCAAACTTGCTCAGGTGGATATGATATGTATGTTCCTCTCGCTCTTAGCTTACGTGCATTTACTTAGACTCCACAGGTGCCTGTTTTCCAAGTTCTGTATTCGCTTCACAGGGCAACAGATGAAACACCAAACAGTCCTTATAGTAGCACAGACCATATGTTTTTTTGCAGCATGTTTCTTTAAAGTCAGCACATAAAACAGGTATGCAGATAAAGTGCAGGCAGTAAAAAGGTATAAAAGGCTATGCGTGTCCCATAGACCTTAGAACCTTAAACAGTTCTTATACACAGGAGTTAGTCGACCTGCTCCTGAATAAAACACTTCAGTGTTAAAAACACAAACCAACGATCGTTTCACCCCCACATCCAGTGTGTTTCACAGGGGTTCATCAGGGCTTGAATGAATCCTTACCGGATTTCCTCTTAAGATAAAGCTCACCTGACATTCCTCAGGTGTGCTTCCCCCACCTGGGGTAATTAATTAATTAAAGGTGTGTTCACATAAGAAAACATATTCCAGTTTAGAGATGCATATAATCAAAATACAAAAACCTTATGTGTAAAGTTGTGAAGATTCTAGTTATACACTAAAATCCTAGGGAAAGTAAAAGCCTAATTCCTCAGCTTTCTAAACCTTATTGCCACAACAAAAAATGATGACACCTTACAAATATAGCACATGTCTTGTCTGAAAGGGGGAGAGTCCACTGACTATAGAAAACTAGCATACTCCAATTTATCATTAAGTCCTACTGGGTATCTAGTATTAAGTTTATAGATCCATTTTGTTTCTTTCTGCAATAGAACTTTGTCATTATTGCCACCTCTACCATTAGTTATCCCTTTGTCTATGATAGTAAATTTCAAAGATTCTACACTTCCATTATGGAACATGCCAAAGTGTCTTGCCACATTTGTGTCATTTTCATGAAGGATATCGTACCGATGTTCCTGTACCCGGTCCTTTACTAACCTTTTGGTTTTTCCAACGTAAAAGACCGGGCACGAGCAGCGAAGAAGATAGATTACCCCTTCAGATTTGCAGTTGAAGAAGAATTTAATGTCAAAAACCTTATCACATGAAGTGAAGAACTGTTTGGTGCTATCCATGTGGGCACAGTACACGCAGTGCCCACATGGATAGCTACCTTTTATTCCCTTGTCCCTTCTTAGCCAGTCTGCATTAGAGGGGCCTCTCACAAATTGACTCTGAACTAAGTGATCTCTCAAACTTAGTGCTTTTCTAGCTGTTAGTAGTGGTTTTTCACCAATCGAATCTCTAACCTTGTCATCCAAGGTAAGTATATGCCAGTTATTAGCTAGTGCTGATCTAATATTGGACCATTGATTATTAAACTTAGTGATAAATCTAATTTGCGTCTCTTTGGGCTTTGATTTATTGTTATACAGCAGGTGGTCTCTAGGAGTCTTTCGTGCCTTCCACAAAGCTTTTTTGAGACATTTATTGGAATATCCTCTTTTGAGAAACCTTTCTTTCATTAGGGCAGCATGTGTATCAAATTTTGTTAGTGATGAACAGTTTCTCCTAAGCCGGAGGAACTGTCCATACGGAATACCCTTAATCAGATGGACAGGATGACCACTGTCAGCATGTAAGATGCTGTTAGTGGCATTCTTTTTCCTGAAATTTTCTGTCACGATCTTCAAGCCTTCCTTCTTGATAGTAATATCAAGAAAGTTTAGTTCGGTCTTGTTTGTCTCTGATGTGAGGATGATGTTCCTGTCATTATGGTTAAGTTCATGAACAAAATCATGAAATTCTTCTACACTCCCATCCCATAGGACAAGAACATCATCCACATATCTAACCCACATTAACACCTTATTGTTAAAGGTGTCACTGTGTCGTTCAAATATATCTGACTCCCAAGGACCCAAATGGAGGCAGGCGTAGGTGGGAGCACACACTGCCCCCATAGCTGTTCCCCGTATTTGTTTATAGATATGTCCGTCAAACGTAAATACATTATTCTGGAGGACAAATCTAAGTAAAGAACTTTATATAAAAGTGCCCAACCATAGCTTAGAGTGTCACAAAAATAAGACTTACCCCAGGACACTCATCTACATGTAGTAGAAAGCCAAACCAGTACTGAAACGAGAATCAGTAGAGGTAATGGTATATATAAGAGTATGTCGTCGATCTGAAAAGGGAGGTAAGAGATGAATCTCTACGACCGATAACAGAGAACCTATGAAATAGACCCCGTAGAAGGAGATCATTGAATTCAAATAGGCAATACTCTTTTCACATCCCTCTGACATTCACTGCACACTGAGAGGAAAACCGGGCTCCAGCCTGCTGCGAAGCGCATATCAACGAAGAATCTAGCACAAACTTACTTCACCACCTCCATGGGAGGCAAAGTTTGTAAAGCTGATTTGTGGGTGTGGTGAGGGGTGTATTTATAGGCATTTTGAGGTTTGGGAAACTTTGCCCCTCCTGGTAGGAATGTATATCCCATACGTCACAAGCTCATGGACTCTTGCTAATTACATGAAAGAAATATCAGTTTTAGGTGACCTCCCAGTTACTATACCATAACAGGTACTTAACACACAAAAATTACAATAGTAACCCCTTTACAATGTTAAGGAGTTAAGTGTGGATGATAACTATGTTTTGTCATCTGGGTGGGTGGGGTGGTGGTGTGCTTTTGGAGCCTATCGTGGCTCCCCACCTGCACTTAACCCCTAATCCCTGGTGCTGCGGGGGAATCTGTTAATAACTGGAATGTCACCAAGCCCCAGAAACCAGAGAGTGAAGATGCAGCTCCATAGGACTTAAAAGGAACATTAAACACTTTGAGATGGTGGGGGGACTTCTGGTGGCAGCCATCTTAGTAGCTGCTGAACAATTCTGGCATTTGGAGGGATCTTACAATCCTAGATATATCTGCTTTTTATTTGACCATCTAGCTCTAAATTGCATAAATCACAGTGTATGAAGCTCTAAATTGTTCAGATTTGATCTCATAAAAGAGGGACATTTACCGGTGGTTCTCAAGATTGGTGCATTGCTTGAGTTTACTCCAAGCCTTATCCCACGTCTCAACTGGGATGTTGCTATAACCCTTAGAATTAAACCTTTCTAAAGGCATACATTGATGATCCTTTACATCCATATTTGAGCACAGCTTTGAAATATTACTATGGACACAAATAAAGGCATAGAAAATGTCTCTGAATGTAAAGGACTTTGTAGACACTATAGGGTTCTTAATAAAAGAGAGCTTTAATACAAACATAAGTCCTCTGTGCTGCAGAGAACAGAAGCTGTCTCTTGATTCAACCCAGAAGGTTCATGTGACCGACCGGGAGAAGCCATAAGTCGCTCGTTTGCGTGAATAGAAAAGCTACCTCTTCCGCAGAAGCAGACAATAGCACACAATACCCCAGGAAACTTTACCTCAAGAGCTTTATTGCTGCAGATTCAGCCGGCTGAGGCCCGCATCCACTTTGAGGTAGGTGGGAGTGAAGTAAGCTCTTCGACAGACATATGACCCAGAGCAACTGGGGACTTTGTGCTGCAAGAGATTTCAATATCTCTGGGTGAAGCAGAGAGGAAAATTCTACATAATATCCTAGCGATAGGAGAAATACCTCATAAGGTAACCTGGTACTACCCCTACAGAACTCATACATTGAAATATGTGAACAGCAAGAACAATATGCTTGTAAAGAGCCAGTGTGCCGAGCCAGCTTTGGTATGGCCAAGGGAAGGTGTTGGGCGACTATTTGAGTTTTGCTATGGATAACGCTACAAATTGTTGGACAGGTCTTAATGTTATTATCTATATATAAGCCTGTCATCAGTTACCATGATTTCAGTTATACCTTCTGTTTTATTTCCTGAGCCTACAAGGGTAACACTAAGCTTTACATAACAGTCAAGGGAATGTGATACTGCTCTACTTCTGACTTGATTGTAATGTTTATAGCCTTCTAAGCCCAGAGCCTAAAGATTGAATGATAATGTACCATTATAAGTTAACTCTTCATTTGTCAATATTAAAGGATGGGGACTTTTGCTGATTACATACCATATAGCACTTATATAATCTCACTTAGCTACCTGTCTGTACACCTTAGAAGTGCATAATTTTAGGTTTTATTCTCATGCTAGATATTTCCACCATTTACAGTCATTATTATAATGTTACCCTGTTATTACAGTGCAATAATTGTTATAACACCCCCCCCCCATGTACTGTTCATGATGACCACTTGGTCTGATGTTTACTATATTAAGAGGGGGTCATACACTGATTGTCATCTATATCAGTCTTATCGCTCTGTAGTATGCATTGCTTTCTGACTGTAGATTATTCTAGAGCTACCATAGTTCATTTTAGATTTCACCTATGTTTTAGTAGCCCAATTATGTATAACATATCCTGCTACGCACACTGGAAAATTTTATTTTATTGATGTGTCCAAGCTTTACTGTGACCTTGCTACCCCTATGTATTGTGGATCAAATAAACAACGTGTAAAGCGCCAATAGGAAAATACAAAGGATTTAATATAAAATCAAATATAAAAACATGTGGTCTATCTGACCAACTGGGGATATATCCAAACACAGTCACAGTAAATAACGCATTAAACAGTATATGCAAAAATGAAACAAACCAGATAAGATAAAACAATAAAATTAGGTGCACCTAAAGATGTATAGAGCAGTGTTTTTCAACCAGTGTGCCGTGGCACACTAGTGTGCCGTGAGAGATCCTCAGGTGTGCCACGGCAGACTGACAACAGTGTGACATATTTTTTAAACTTTGCTTGTTTTTTACTCCCAGTGCAGGGGTAGTTTGTAGGAGGGATGGCATAACAGCACAATACATACAGTATGTGTGTTTGTGTGTATGTGTATATATATATATATGCTGTATTAGGCTACAATGTGTGATTTTTTAAAAATTTTGGGATGGTGGTGTGCCACAGGATTTTTTTAATGTAAAAAAGTGTGCCACGGCAAGAAAAAGGTTAAAAATCACTGGTATAGAGTACCGTCTATAGGTAAAGGCGGAGACGTGTCCTACTCCGTATAATCCATAAACAAAGTCAAAGAGTTACAATGTCAATTGTGTCCAAGAAGTGAATAAAGTGATGAGTGGCTCCGATGTGTGTTCGTGAGTAATCCAGTGGGTGTGCAAAAAGTAAAAAATAAAAATCAAAAATGTGAAAATACAAAAATATAAAAATATATAAAACAATGTTGAACCTTCAAAATGTGTAAAAAAAAAAAAAATGAAAAAAGTGTACAGAAAAAAAATGTAAAAAACCAAATGGAGAACAAAAAAGTGTGGCTGGTTGTTCCTTTGGTGTATAGGATCTTCTAATCTTCTTCAAATACCTGTGGAAAATAATATAACATAGTGCAATATTGCTAGTGATCCAATAAAACAAATTGAAATAAGGCTTACCAATACTATCGACGCGTTTCGGCCTTCTGTCATAGGCCTTTATCAAGACTAGTGTATGGTAATGCCTCTAAGCCTTATATAGTGTTTGTCCTAGTATGTTAATTGGTCCTTCCTGTGTTATTTTGGCGCCAAAAGTATCTGTTAACTTCCAGATACTTTTGGCGCCAAAATAACACAGGAAGGACCAATTAACATACTAGGACAAACACTATATAAGGCTTAGAGGCATTACCATACACTAGTCTTGAAAAAGGCCTATGACAGAAGGCCGAAACGCGTCAATAGTATTGGTAAGCCTTATTTCAATTTGTTTTATTGGATCACTAGCAATATTGCACTATGTTATATTATTTTCCACAGGTATTTGAAGATTAGAAGATCCTATACACCAAAGGAACAACTAACCACACTTTTTTGTTCTCCATTTGGTTTTTTACATTTTTTCTGTACACTTTTTTCATTTTTTTTTTACACATTTTGAAGGTTCAACATTGTTTTATATATTTTTATATTTTTGTATTTTCACATTTTTGATTTTTATTTTTTACTTTTTGCACACCCACTGGATTACTCACGAACACACATCGGAGCCACTCATCACTTGACTTGGACACAATTGACATTGTAACTCTTTGACTTTGTTTATGGATTATACGGAGTAGGACACGTCTCCGCCTTTACCTATAGACGGTACTCTATACATCTTTAGGTGCACCTAATTTTATTGTTTTATCTTATCTGGTTTGTTTTATTTTTGCATATACTGTTTAATGCGTTATTTACTGTGACTGTGTTTGGATATATCCCCAGTTGGTCAGATAGACCACGTTTTTATATTTGATTTTATATTAAATCCTTTGTATTTTCCTATTGGCGCTTTACACGTTGTTTATTTGATCCACATTACGACTTATAGGTGAGCTAGAACACCTCTGTGTAGAGCGACTTTAGGTATACCCCAAGCGCTTGGTTTGATCGTCCCACAGCATAACTTACCCCTATGTATTGATCATAGCTCAATTATACCAATTTACTTTTTTATTTTCTGAGGAAGTTTTCCAGCAGTTCTCTGGTGACTGCTGATTCATTGCCCATTTCAGCATACTATGCCTCTTAGTTGATAGCAAGGACCATTTTCTTGTGTTAATAATTTTAAACAAACCATCTGCTTTGTAATATACATTTAAAGGTTGAGAGCACAGATGGTTAAGGTAAGAGAATCCCTGAGTTTTATCAACTTGGTTATTGGCAACCCTTTAATTTGTAGACATTATGGGGTAGATTTAACAAGAGCGGATGCTGTAATCTACCCCCGAAGTTTCAGATCTGCCTGAAACTTAAACAGCGGTCATAAGATGCTGCTCCTTAACTTATCCGCCACCTCTGAGGTGGTGGAGAGCAATCATCCCAATCGGATATGATCGGGATGATTGACACCCACTGCTAGCGCCCGATTGGCCTCAAATGTGCAGGGGCGGCATTGCACAAGCATTTCACTAGAAATGCTTGTGCAATGTTAAATGCCGACAGTGTATGATGTAGGCATTTAGCAATGTCAGGCGGACATGATCTGCTACAGTGGATGTGTGTGCATGGTTTCTTTTATCTCTTATTATATTTTTGTTATGATCTTACTGTATTATCAGCAGCTACTAAACCTACAGACCTTAGCAACACACTATGCTTTTTCTTTTGAATTTTTATTAAGGACACACTATTTCCCTCCCGCATTGCTTATAGGCGATACTGGTAAACTAATTCTAATGACATATGGTACAATCATAGCATGGCAATTAGTTTAAATATTTGCACCTTTCTATAAAACTTGCTTGTGTTTTATTCTAGTTACTGAAGATCGTCTCTACTAACAATGTTGTTTGTAAACATAAAATTAAAAATCTCCACACTGTTTGCAGGCTGGGGTGCTCTAGGCAGTTATAACAGGAAAAGCCCCCCATGACCACCTTGTTTTAACACCTAGAAGGCCGTTTTAAATAAAAACAACATTTATGCTTACCTGATAAATTTATTTATTTCTTGACACAGTGAGTCCATGGATCATCATCAATTACTGTTGGGAATATCACTCCTGGTCAGGAGGAGGCAAAGCTGTTAAGTATCACTTCCATTCCCACTAACCCCAGTCATTCGACCGAAAGAAAAAGAGAGGAAGGAAGCAACACAAGGTGCAGAGGTGCCTGAGGTTTAAATAACAAAAAACTGTCTGAAAAACAGGGAGGGCCATGGACTCACTGTGTCAAGAAATAAATTTATCAGGTAAGCATAAATTTAGTTTTCTTTCTAATGACACAGTGAGTCCAGGGATCATCATCAATTACTGTTGGGAATCAATACCCAAGCTAGAAGACAAAGATAAGGGAGGGACAAGACAGGTAACCTAAACAGAAGGCACTACCGCTTGAAGAACCCTTTCTCCCAAAAGAAGCCTCAGCCGAAGCAAAAGTATCAAATTAATACAATTTAGATAAAGTATGCAGAGAGGACCAAGTTGCAGCCTTGCAAATTTGATCCACAGAAGGTTCATTTTTGAAAGCCCAGGAAGAAGAAACAGCCCTCGTGGAATGAGCCATGATTCTCTCAGAAGGCTGATGTCCAGCACTTTCATAGGCCAAACAAATTATACTCTTCAGCCAAAGCAAAAGAGAAGTAGCCGTAGCTTTCTGACCCTTGTGTTTCCCAGAGAAACAAACAAAGAAGAAGACTGGCGAAAGTCCTTAGTCGCCTGCAAGAAGAATTTCAGCTAACGCTCCTTATGAGAAGGATTAGGACACAAAGAAGGAATAACAATTTCCTGATTAATATTCCTGTCCGAAACAACTTTAGGGACGTAACCTAACTTAGTATGCAGAACCACCTTATCAGAGTGAAAGATAAGATAAGGGGAATCAAACTGCAACACCGAGAGTTCTGAGACTCTCCGAGCAGAAGAAATGGCAACAAGAAACAAAACCATCCAAGATAACATCTTAATATCTAAGGAATGCATAGGCTCAAACGGAGCCTGCTGTAAAACTTTAAGAACAAGGTTAAGACTCCATGGAGGAGTAACAGGTTTAAACACAGGCCTGATTCTGACCAAGGCCTGACAAAAAGATTGCACGTCTGGCACATCTGCCAGAAGCTTATGCAACAAAATAGACAACAAAGAAATATGACCTTTCACAGTACTTGCTGACAAACCCTTCTCCAGACCCTCCTGGAGAAAAGACAAAATCCTAGGAATCCTGACTCTACTCCAAGAGTAGCCTCTGGATTCACACCAATACAGATATTTACATCATATCTTATGGTAAATTCTTCTTGTTACAGGCTTGTGAGCCAGGATCAAGGTCTCAACGACAACTTGCAAAACCCAAGCTTAGATAAAATTAAGCATTCAATCTCCAAGTAGTCGGCTTCAGAGAAACGAGATTTGAATGAAGGAAGGGGCCCTGAAGTAAAAAGGTCCTTCCTCAGAGGTAGTCTCCAAGGTGGAAGAGATGATATTTCCACTAAGTCTGCATAACAGATCCTGCAAGGCCACGCCGGTGCTATGAGAACCACCGACGCCCTCTCCTGCTTGATTCGAGCAATGACTCGTGGAAGGAGAGCGAACGGGGGAAACAGATACTGAAATTCCAAGGGACCGCCAGAGCATCTATCAGGACAGCCTGTGGATCCCTTGACCTCGCACCATAACTCGGGAGCTTGGCATTCTGCCGAGAAGCCATGAGATCCCCCATTTGAGGACCAAGGTGGAAAAAACCTCTGGGTGGAGTTCCCACTCCCCGGGATGAAAAGTCTGTCTGCTCAGAAAATCAGCTTCCCAATTGTCCACTCCTGGAATGTGGATCGCAGATAGAGAGCAGTTGTGGGTCTCTACCCACTGAATAATTCGAGCCACCTCTGTCATGCCAAGGAACTCTGAGTTCCTCCCTGGTGGTTGATGTACGCCACAAATGTTATGTTGTCCGACTGAAACCTGATAAACCGGGCTGAAGCTAACTGAGACCAGGCCAGTAGAGCATTGAAGATCGCTCTCAGTTCTAGGATGTTTATGGGGAGATCTGACCCCTCCCGAGTCCAAAGACCCTGAGCATTCAACAAGCTCCAGACTGCTCCCCAGCCCAGCAGGCTGGCATCCGTGGTCACAATCACCCATGAAGGTCTACGATCGCATCGCAAGTTCCCTGGGAGAGGTGTTCCTGAGACAACCACCATGGAAAAGAATCCCTTGTCTCCTGATCCAGATATATTCGAGGAGACAGATCCACATAGTCCTCGTTCCCTTGTCTTAGCATGCATAACTGCAGAGTTCTGAGATGGAACCGAGCGAACGGAATGATGTCCATGGAAGCAACCATCAGACCAATCACCTCCATACATTGACGGCCGAGACGAGGACTGAAGGGCAAGGCAAGAGTCGAAGATCTTTGATTTTCTACCTCCATCAGAAATATCTTCATCGATAGGGAATCTATTATGGTTCCTAAGAACACTACCCTTGTAGCTGGGACCAGCACATTTTTGCCCAGATTTACCTTCCATTCATGGGAGCGAAGAAAAGACAACAAGATCTCTGTATGAGAGTTTGCTTGTTGAAAAGACGACGCCTGTACCAGAATGTCGTCCAGATATGGCACCACTGCAATGCCCCAAGACCGGACCACTGCCAGAACCTTTGAGAAAATTCTGGAGGCTGTGGCAAGTCCAAAACGGAAGAGCTACAAACTGAAAGTGATTGTCTAAGAAGGCGAACCTCAGAAACCTGTGATGATCCTTGTGAATGGGAACATGAAGGTACGCATCCTTTAGGTCTATGGTTGTCATGAACTGACCCTCTTGGACCAAAGGAAGAATGGAACATATAGTTTCCATCTTAAAGGATGGTACTTTGAGGAACTTGTCTAGACACTTTAGGTCTAAAATTAGTCTGAAAGTTCCCTCTTTCTTGGGAACCACAAATAGATTGGAGTAGAATCTCATACCCTGTTTCTGCATTGGAACAGTAACTATCACTGCCAGAGTGGAAAGATCCTGAACACAATTTAAGAACACATCTCTTTTTATCTGGTCTGCAGATAATCTTGAGAGGAGGAACCTGTCCCTGGGAGGAAAAAGTTTTGAACTCTAGTTTGTACCCCTGGGATACAATGTCCACCGCCCAAGGACAGCGGAGCAGCCAACATCTGTGTCACCATTCCGGGAATTTACGTGAGAAAAAACGGAAAGCACGCCAACTAACTGCTGCCTCTGTAAAGGACCCACCATCTTTTAATCTGGGGCCATCCGCGGCCAGTATACAAGTTCCGATACCTGGAAAAATGCATTGCCGTATAAAAGTTTTATACAAAAATGGCCCACAAATCTCACATAAGTCCTGGCCGGATTCCAACCGGAGCTAAAGATACAAACTGAGCCACCAATAACATTAAAATAACGTCTCTCAACAGTGCCTGCTAACTGCCAAATGATTAACCCCTAATAGGGTCCTTAATAAAATGTCCATCTTTATTTTTAACAGCACCTAGCTGCTGAAGTGCCAGATTTTCCTTATCATTAAAAAATATACATGGCACTTGCCTGAAATCAGTCTGCCCGGCAGTAGGACAGTTTACCTGCCTTGAGAGGATGCCGTGTTCCTCACATGAACCTGTGGAGAAGGAAAGAACTGAGTAAGCTTACTCAGGCTTTCTGAATAGGGCAGCAAAATTGTTTGAGAAAGTGCAGGGAGGATTGTACCTCACAATTTCCCAAAGCTACCATTGCCCTACTGAAGAGACTGACATGGGCTAAGGCTAGACCCCAGGAAAGATCAGAGCAAACCTACTCTGCTTTAAAATAATAAAATCTTGATTGAAGAAAACTTATCACCAAAAACTTCACCTCCTCCTTGCACCGCAGTCAAAGAGAATGACTGGGGTTTGTGGTAAGGGAAGTGATACTTAACAGCTTTGCTGTGGTGCTCTTTGCCTCCTCCTGCAGGCCAGGATTGATATTCCCAACAGTAATTGATTATGATCCGTGGACTCACCGTGCCATTAGAAAGAAATCCCCAATACAGGTTTTTATAGCCAAGTGATCACTGTGGTAATAGTGTTAAGCAGCAATGCATTGCTGGAAGTTAGCTGAAAACACCTGGTGAGCCAGTGCCAAATGTCTGAAGCCAGTCACCAGCTAAACCCAAGTAATGTTGGATATTTATATTCTTTTTCAACAAGGATACCAAGAAAAACTAAATTAGAATTAAAAGTGAATTGAAAAGGGTCCCAAAATGACATGCACTGAGTCATGCAAATTTAATTTAGACTTTCCTATCCCTTTAATATTTTCTCAGATAAAAAAAATAAACACAAATAATGTGATGTAAAAATGCTATTTTTTCATGTGTGCATAATTTTTTTCTTTTGGAGAATAATTGTCTTTTAAAAAAAAAAGTTATGAAAGTCAAAATTAAAAGTTTTGTGACATATATACAGTGACAACACACTGTTGTTCATATACATGATTAAAAACTATACTCCACTTTGAGTGCTTATTTTGAGAATTTATGGTAATAAAATTATATTTTATAATCTAGTATCCATTCATATGTAATTAAAGTTATGAAAAAACATAATTTATGTAAGAACTTACCTGATAAATTCATTTCTTTCATATTAGCAAGAGTCCATGAGCTAGTGACGTATGGGATATACATTCCTACCAGGAGGGGCAAAGTTTCCCAAACCTTAAAATGCCTATAAATACACCCCTCACCACACCCACAATTCAGTTTAACGAATAGCCAAGAAGTGGGGTGATAAGAAAAAAGTGCGAAAGCATATAAAATAAGGAATTGGAATAATTGTGCTTTATACAAAAAAATCATAACCACCACAAAAAAGGGCGGGCCTCATGGACTCTTGCTAATATGAAAGAAATGAATTTATCAGGTAAGTTCTTACATAAATTATGTTTTCTTTCATGTAATTAGAGTCCATGAGCTAGTGACGTATGGGATAATGACTACCCAAGATGTGGATCTTTCCACACAAGAGTCACTAGAGAGGGAGGGATAAAATAAAGACAGCCAATTCCTGCTGAAAATAATCCACACCCAAAATAAAGTTTAATGAAAAACATAAGCAGAAGATTCAAACTGAAACCGCTGCCTGAAGTACTTTTCTACCAAAAACTGCTTCAGAAGAAGAAAATACAACAAAATGGTAGAATTTGGTAAAAGTATGCAAAGAGGACCAAGTTGCCGCTTTGCAAATCTGATCAACCGAAGCTTCATTCCTAAACGCCCAGGAAGTAGAAACTGACCTAGTACAATGAGCTGTAATCCTATGAGGCGGAGTCTTACCCGACTCAACATAGGCAAGATGAATTAAAGATTTCAACCAAGATGCCAAAGAAATGGCAGAAGTTTACTGGCCTTTCTAAAACCGGAAAAGATAACAAATAAACTAGAAGTCTTTCGGAAAGACTTAGTAGCTTCAACATAATATTTCAAAGCTCTAATAACATCCAAAGAATGCAACGATTTCTCCTTAGAATTCTTAGGATTAGGACATAATGAAAGAACCACAATGTCTCTACTAATGTTGTTGGAATTCACAACTTAGGTAAAAATTCAAAAGAAGTTCGCAACACCGCCTTATCCTGATGAAAAATCAGAAAAGGAGACTCACAAGAAAGAGCAGATAATTCAGAAACTCTTCTGGCAGAAGAGATGGCCAAAAGGAACAAAACTTTCCAAGAAAGAAATTTAATATCCAATGAATGCATAGGTTCAAATGAAGGAGCTTGAAGAGCCCCCAGAACCAAATTCAAACTCCAAGGAGGAGAAATTGACTTAATGACAGGCTTTATACGAACCAAAGCTTGTACAAAACAATGAATATCAGGAAGAATAGCATTCTTTCTGTGAAAAAGAACAGAAAGAGCAGAGATTTGACCTTTCAAGGAACTTGCGGACAAACCCTTATCTAAACCATCCTGAAGAAACTGTAATATTCTCGGTATTCTAAAAGAATGCCAAGAAAAATGATGAGAAAGACACCAAGAAATATAAGTCTTCCAGACTCTATAATATATCTCTCTGGATACAGATTTACGAGCCTGTAACATAGTATTAATCACAGAGTCAGAGAAACCTCTTTGACCAAGAATCAAGCGTTCAATCTCCATACCTTTAAATTTAAGGATTTCAGATCCTGATGGAAAAAAGGATCTTGAGACAAAAGGTCTGGTCTTAACGGAAGAGTCCACGGTTGGCAAGAGGCCATCCGGACAAGATCCGCATACCAAAACCTGTGAGGCCATGCCGGAGCTACCAGCAGAACAAACGAGCATTCCTTCAGAATCTTGGAGATTACTCTTGGAAGAAGAACTAGAGGCGGAAAGATATAGGCAGGATGATACTTCCAAGGAAGTGATAATGCATCCACTGCCTCCGCCTGAGGATCCCGGGATCTGGACAGATACCTGGGAAGTTTCTTGTTTAGATGAGAAGCCATCAGATCTATTTCTGGAAGTTCCCACATTTGAACAATCTGAAGAAATACCTCTGGGTGAAGAGACCATTCGCCCGGATGCAACGTTTGGCGACTGAGATAATCCGCTTTCCAATTGTCCATACCTGGGATATGAACCGCAGAGATTAGACAGGAGCTGGATTCCGCCCAAACCAAAATTCGAGATACTTCTTTCATAGCCAGAGGACTGTGAGTCCCTCCTTGATGATTGATGTATGCCACAGTTGTGACATTGTCTATCTGAAAACAAATGAACAACTCTCTCTTCAGAAGAGGCCGAGACTGAAGAGCTCTGAAAATTGCACGGAGTTCCAAAATATTGATCGGAAATCTCACCTCCTGAGATTCCCAAACCCCTTGTGCCGTCAGATACCCCCACACAGCTCCCCAACCTGTAAGACTTGCATCTGTTGAGATTATAGTCCAGGTCGGAAGAACAAAGAAGCCCCCTGAACTAAACGATGGTGATCTGTCCACCATGTCAGAGAGTGTCGTAAAATCGGTTTAAAGATATTAATTGAGATATCTTTGAGTAATCCCTGCACTATTGGTTCAGCATACAGAGCTGAAGAGGTCGCATGTGAAAACGAGCAAAGGAGATCGCATCTGATGCGGCAGTCCTAAGACCCAACATTTCCATGCATAAGGCTACCAAAGGGAATGATTGTGACTGAAGGTTTTGACAAGCTGATATCAATGTTAAACTTCTCTTGTCTGACAAGGACAGAGTCATAGACACTGAATTTATCTAGAAACCTAAAAAGGTTACCCTTGTCTGAGGAATCAATGAACTGATTGGTAAAATTGATCCTCCAACCATGAACTTGAAGAAACAACACAAGTCGATTCGTATGAGATTCTTCGAAAATGAGAAGACTGAGCAAGTACCAAGATATCGTCCAAATAAGGAAATATCAAAACCCTATTCTCTGATTACAGAAAGAAGGGCACCGAGAACCTTTGAAAAAAATTCTTGGAACTGAGGCTAGGCCAAACGGTAGAGCCACAAAACTGGTAATGCTTGTCTAAAAAGAGAATCTCAGACACTAAAAGTGATCTGGATGAATCGGAATATGCAGATACACATCCTGTAAATCTACTGTAGACATATAATGCCCTTGCTAAACAAAAGGCAGGATAGTCCTACAGTAACCATCTTGAATGTTGGTATCCTAACATAACGATTCAATAATGATAGATCCGGAACTGGTCTGAAGGAATTGACCTTCTTTGGTACAATGAAGAGATAAAATAAAACCCCAGCCCCTGTTCCAGAACTGGAACTGGCATAAATACTCCAGCCAACTCTAGATCTGAAACACATTTCAGAAATGCTGAGCCTTTGCTGTGTTAACTGGGACACGGGAAAGAAAAGAATCTCTTAGCAGGAGGCCTTAACTTGAAGCCAATTCTGTACCTTTCTGAAACAATGTTTCTGAAACCAGAGACTAAGAACGGAATTGATCCAAATTTCTTTGAAGAAAACATAATCTGCCCCATACCAGCTGAGCTGGAATAAGGGCTGCACCTTCATAGGTACTTAGGAGCTGGCTATAGGTTTCTATAAGGCTTGGATATATTCCAAACTGGAAATTGTTTCCAAACTGATACCGCTCCTGAGGATGAAGGATCAGGCTTTTGTTCCTTGTTGTGAGGAAAGGAACGAAAATGATTATTTACCCTGGAAAGAAAGGGAAAGCAAAGTTGACTTAGAAGACATGTCAGCATTCCAAGTTTAATCCATAAAGCTTTTCTAGCTAAAATAGCTAGAGACATATACCTGACATCAACTCTAATGATATCAAAAGATGGTATCACCAATAAAATTATTAGCATGTTATAGAATAATAATAATGCTATAAAATTATGATCTGTTACTTGTTGCGCTAAAGCTTCTAACCAAAAAGTTGAAGCTGCAGCAACATCCGCTAAAAATATAGCAGGTCTAAGAAGATTACCTGAACATAAGTAAGCTTTTCTTAGAAAGGATTCAATTTTCCTATCTAAAGGATCCTTAAATGAAGTACTATCTGCCGTAGGAATAGTAGTACATTAGCAGGAGTAGAGACAGCCCCATAACCTTAGGGATTTTTGTCCCAAAAAACTCTAATCTGTCAGATGGCACAGGATATAATTTGCTTAAACGTCTAGAAGGAGTAAATAAATTACCCAAATTATTCCATTCCCTGGAAATTATTTCAGAAATAGCATCAGGGATATAAAACACTTCTGGAATAACTACAGGAGATTTAAAAACCTTATTTAAACGTTTACATTTAGTATCAAGAGGACCAGAATCCTCTATTTCTAATGCAAATAACACTTCTTTAAGTAAAGAACGAATAAATTCCATCTTGAACAAATACAAAGATTTATCAGCATCAACCTCTGAGACAGAAACCTCTGAACCAGAAGAACCATTATCAGTATCAGAATGATGATGTTCATTTAAAAATTCATCTGAAAAAAGAGAAGTTTTAAAAGACTTTTATGTATACTAGAAGGAGAAATAACAGACATAGCCTTCTTAATGGATTTAAAAAATAAAATCTCTTATGTTATCAGGAACACTCTGAAAATTAGATGTTGACGGAACAGCAACAGGTAATGTAACAGTACTAAAGGAAATTGTATCTGCATTAATAAGTTTGACATGACATGCAATACAAACAACAGCTGGAGAAACAGATACCAAAAGTTTATAGCAGATACACTTAGCTTGGTAGCTCCAGCACTGTGCAGTGATTTTCCTGAAGTATCTTCTGACTCAGTTGCAACGTGGAACATCTTGCAATATGTAAAAGAAAAAAACAACATATAAAGCAAAATTGATCAAATTCCTTAAATGACAGTTTCAGGAATGGGAAAAAAATGCCAGTGAACAAGCTTCTAGCAACCAGAAGCAATAAATAATGAGACTTAAATAATGTGGAGACAAAAATGACGCCCATATTTTTTAGCGCCAAAAAAGACGCCCACATTATTTGGCGCCTAAATGCTTTTGGCGCCAAAAATGACGCAACATCCGGAACGCCGACATTTTTGACGCAAAAAAACGTCAAAAAATGACGCAACTTCCGGCGACACGTATGACGCCGGAAACAGAAAAAAAATTTTGCGCCAAAAAAGTCCGCGCCAAGAATGACGCAATAAAATGAAGCATTTTCTGCCCCCGCGAGCCTAACAGCCCACAGGGAAAAAGTCAAAATTTTTTAAGGTAAGAAAAAATGATTGAAACAAATGCATTTATCCCAAATATGAAACTGACTGTCTGAAAAATAAGGAAAGTTGAACATTCTGAGTCAAGGCAAATAAATGTTTGAATACATATATTTAGAACTTTATAAACAAAGTGCCCAACCATAGCTTAGAGTGTCACAGAAAATAAGATTTACTTACCCCAGGACACTCATCTACATGTTTGTAGAAAGCCAAACCAGTACTGAAACGAGAATCAGCAGAGGTAATGGTATATATAAGAGTATATCGTCGATCTGAAAAGGGAGGTAAGAGATGAATCTCTACGACCGATAACAGAGAACCTATGAAATAGACCCCGTAGAAGGAGATCACTGCATTCAAATAGGCAATACTCTCCTCACATCCCTCTGACATTCACTGCACGCTGAGAGGAAAACCGGGCTCCAACTTGCTGCGGAGCGCATATCAACGTAGAATCTAGCACAAACTTACTTCACCACCTCCATCGGAGGCAAAGTTTGTAAAACTGAATTGTGGGTGTGGTGAGGGGTGTATTTATAGGCATTTTAAGGTTTGGGAAACTTTGCCCCTCCTGGTAGGAATGTATATCCCATACGTCACTAGCTCATGGACTCTTGCTAATTACATGAAAGAAAGTGTACAAAGTTACACTAATGTTAAAAATCATCTCTACAGGAATCATAAAAAGGACCGGATTTTATTTTTTTACACATCTATGCAAATATGCTCCCTTGTCTTGCTCCTAAAAAGTGTGTACCTAGGCACCTTAATATTATTGCTGGATACTAAATTTGTCAACCAGGTGACAAATGTATTCCTCTGATCTCTTTTACAAAATTAAAAAACAAAAAATAAAACCTCTTCTTCAAACAAATTGTCCGTGTTACCCATGTTGCATGATGCAAATACTTCCAGTAAAAACAAAAAACAAAGCAGCCATTTCTATATATTGAAATCCTAAATTAATTAACCAGTTTGATTATTTATGTGATAGTGTGCTGAAAACAAATCGTTATTGTGACCTCTAAAACTAAAAAAAAGTGTATCAAAAGTAAATATATATAAAAAAAAAAAATACATGTGAAAATTCTAAAGAGCAAACATATATTAAATAGTATGTACATATGGCAACCTCATGTATTTATTTGTCTTAACTCAATATGTTTTAAGGTTTTTTAGCTATAGCACTGGTATATACTAATACCCATGTGTATATTATTGATTATGTTCACAAAACCACACAATGATGTTGCAGGTGTTCTCCTTTATTTTTTATAATATCAAACATATATTTTTGGCTTTTTTTTGTATGGAAAATACTTAAAAACCGCATGTATGAGTAAAAGGCGCACATATCTGTAGTCAGAGAAGAAATTGAGCAACACACAAGTATAAAGCAAAACATGCGGAAACACATGGTAACAGTGATCAACTAAATAGAATAAATGTCTATTTTTTTTTACTGAAGCCCTCTATGTGCAGATCAAAGTTACATAACTATACAGAAAGGACCTTATAGTAAAAAGAAGGGGTTATTCTCATATAAATAGTGTTTAGGGGGAAAACGCACACAAACTATTGTTTGTGAACTTGTTTAAATTTTTAATTAAAAAAAAATAATTTTTCACACTTTTTGTTGCAGGTTTTTAAAGTCACGATATATACCTAAAACAATGGTATAATTTCTCTGCTGGGCCTCCTGGAAAAAAAAAAAGATTATTATTATCATTTATTTGTATTGCGCTGCAAACGTCTGTAGCGCTGGGTACAGAGATAAGGTATACAATGAAATGTGTGGATTTCTCACTGAAACATGGCCTACAGTAGGGATTAAGGGCCCAATAATCTAAACCTCTCCACTCAAATGAGATGATGATATAAAATGATCCTCCAGCACTGCGAGATTCTAAAACGGCAGATTTTTCTACCTTCTGAAAAGAGCGTTCCCTGCATTTCTGGATATGAAGGAGAGACAAGCCGGGGTCAATATAACACTGCATGACAGGAGAGTTATGTTAGTTACACTTTGTGCTTCATATTTAATATTACTTTACACTTCAGATTATGTCCTTTAAGTTGTATTACAGCTAAGCTTTGCATATAATGTATATAGATTCTGTATATAACAGTGTAATTTGGATTGTGATTTTAAAATTCTGATTATGCTTTGACAGTTTCTGTGTAACTTTTACAAATTTGGGTCATAATTTCTATATATTTCTATGTATATTTTACAAATTTGCACTTTGTACTGTATTTGTTCTATTTAAAATAAAACTGACAGCTTTACTTTCCCAAAGTGCTTCATTACTTTCTATTAGCCTAATAAATCAAATATTCGCTAATTTGGAGAGAAATTATAGTGCAAACTTCACATGGGTCAAACAAAAGGGAAAGAACCTTGAAGTCCCAGAGAGATGCCATCCATAGAAAGTAACTAGGAGTGATATAAAGTTTCAGTTTGCCGCAAATACATATTAAACTGAAATGTTTTCACTACAATTTCACTTGCTTTTGCCTCTAGTTTAGTATATATTAATTTTCTGTCAGTTAAATAAGTGTGTTGTGAATTTTCATCAAATGTCACCTGCATACAGCTGGCTAGATAAATCAGTGAGACAAGCTTGTGTAAAATACTTACAACTTGTCATGAGAATTGTGCGAGAACTTCAGACATACTCAGGAAACACACCTGTTTAGCACAGGTAATTCTCCTGTCTCTCCCACTTTCTGAAGATGTCAGTTTTATTTTACAATTGAGCAAATACAAAGTGCAATGTAATTTGTAATTGATACAAGAAAATATATAAATTATGATCCTAATTTGTTAAAGTAAAACAGAAACATTCAAAAGCATAATCAGACTTTGTGAAATCACTGTTATATACAGAATCTAAATGCATTAAAATCCAAAATAGAAAATGCAAAGCTTAAAAAGGACCCAATCTAAAGTGTTAAGGAATATAACATACAAAAAATCAAATTTAATAAAATGTATGCTATACAGTGCCACACTGCACTGGGTTTGTCTATCCTTCACATACAGAAATGTCCCTTAGAGAAGTATAGCAAAATCTGAGCAGAGAGCTTTATAGGAGGTATGTTTCTTGGATTTCCAGGTTCCACCCTTTTTTATTATAGCATTTAGTGAGTTCAGCCCTTGTGAAGTCTGCATTATAAGTCTGCATAATAATGTAAACAGAATCTAAACACAGCTCAGCTGTTAAAGGGTTAAAATGGACAGTAAAGTAAAAATTAAAGTTAAATAAATTGGACAAAGCATGTACTTTTGAACACATTATTAAAGTTACTCCTATTATCAAGTTTGCTTAGGTCTCTTGGCATATTTTATTAAAGAGTAATCCTAGGTGAGAAGAGTGCATGTCTTTAGCCATCTAACAGCGGTGTTTGCAAAAAGTTTATAGCAATGTTATACAATGGGCCAGGTTATGGGGCTGAATTATCAAGCTCCGAATGGAGCATGATGCCCCTGTTTCCACACGAGCCTTCAGGCTCGCCGGAAACAGTAGTTATGAAGCAGCGGTCTAAAGACTGCTGCTCCATAACTTGTCCACTGCCTCTGAGGCTGCGTTCCTCAATCCGCCGATCCAATATGATTGGGCTGATTGACACCCCCTGCTAGCGGCCGCGAATCTGCAGGAGGCAGCACTGCACAAGCAGTTCACCAGAACTGCTTGTGCAATGATAAATGCCGACAGTGCATGCTGTTAGCATTTATCGATGTGTGGCGGACACGATACGCTACATTGTATCATGTCCGCTCGCACTTTGGTAAATTGGCCCCTATGTGTGGAGCGGTAGTTTGCACTCGTGTTTGAACGTTAAACCCACTAGAACTAATTTTTTGTGCTCAGAGATTTGCCATTGTATTACGAGTTTAAAGTAAAAATAGTTTGTGCCCCCGTGTTTGTAACTTTGTGGTAACAAAAAGCAAAATCGTTTTCTCCCATAGACTTTAATGGAGTTGAAAAATGTTGGGGAAAAAACACCCAAAAGTCGCACAAACACGATCATGGTTATTTAAAAGTGCAACCTAAGAAGACAATACTGCATATTTCATAATCCAATCTTCTGCACACAGCAGAATATGTTCTATTTATTCTTAAAGATATATTAAAATATATATATCTGATGGATTTTTACACAAATTATATATATATATATATATATATATATATATATATATATATATATATATACAGGGAGTGCAGAATTATTAGGCAAGTTGTATTTTTGAGGATTAATTTTATTATTGAACAACAACCATGTTCTCAATGAACCCAAAAAACTCATTAATATCAAAGCTGAATATTTTTGGAAGTAGTTTTTAGTTTTAGCTATTTTAGGAGGCAACTTAACAAAAAACAAATATATACCCATTTCAATTATTTATTTTTACCAGTGAAACCAATATAACATCTCAACATTCACAAATATACATTTCTGACATTCAAAAACAAAACAAAAACAAATCAGTGACCAATATAGCCACCTTTCTTTGCAAGGACACTCAAAAGCCTGCCATCCATGGATTCTGTCAGTGTTTTGATCTGTTCACCATCAACATTGCGTGCAGCAGCAACCACAGCCTCCCAGACACTGTTCAGAGAGGTGTACTGTTTTCCCTCCTTGTAAATCTCACATTTGATGATGGACCACAGGTTCTCAATGGGGTTCAGATCAGGTGAACAAGGAGGCTATGTCATTAGATTTTCTTCTTTTATACCCTTTCTTGCCAGCCACGCTGTGGAGTACTTGGACGCGTGTGATGGAGCATTGTCCTGCATGAAAATCATGTTTTTCTTGAAGGATGCAGATTTCTTCCTGTACCACTGCTTGAAGAAGGTGTCTTCCAGAAACTGGCAGTAGGACTGGGAGTTGAGCTTGACTCCATCCTCAACCCGAAAAGGCCCCACAAGCTCATCTTTGATGATACCAGCCCAAACCAGTACTCCACCTCCACCTTGCTGGCGTCTGAGTCGGACTGGAGCTCTCTGCCCTTTACCAAGACCTCATAGTGTTGTATTTAGTGTAACAACTTTTAAAAAAAAAAAAAAAAAAAAAAAAAATATGCGTTTTGTGTCTTTTTTGTTTCACATTAAACAGAGCTCTGAGGTCACGGCAATGATTGTAGCATAAATCACATTCACATTTACTTGTAATAAGGGCGTGGAAATGGCCTTGAAAATCCGATATCGCTCACGTGCAAATAGTGTGACACTCGTAATCTAGACCATAGTTGCCAACACTGTTGTCACAGATTGCTAAAGACACATGCATGCTCCTGAGTGCTTATCAGCCTACCTTGGTTTACTCTTCAACAAAGGATACCAAAAGAAGGAACATTTGATAATAGAAGTTAATTGAAGTTTTTTTAAAATTGCAGGAACTACCAATTGTTCTAAAATTTGCAAAACAATTGGAAGACGCCAAATGTCTTCTCATTTTTACCGGTATGTAGGGCTAGGGTCACATTTTTTTAGAGCCTGTTAATGAATTTCTGTTAGTTGTCATGGGAACCTGACACATGTATATCAAGGCTATACAGATACTAACATTATAAAAGAAGAGGCAAGGATGCCAATTAAGAATAGTCCTACCAGACCATCAAAAGCCTCTAAAAAGTTTCAAGGTTATACAAGTTATACCAAGCACCGATTATAAAAGTCAGAATCGGGCGCGAAACTACCAGGGATGCAGAGCATGCGACTGCAACCTGGCCTAGGAGGTCCCTCCCTGAGAGCCAAACTTCAGGTAGTGTTTTGTTTTTAATTATTATTTAATTTTTTCATCAAACTTTCCATCCAGCACAAACTTTTTTTGACATGCTGGCTGCCGCACGGAACTTCCGTCTCCTGTCTGACTGCACGTGTAGTCTAGTCAGTAGGAGTCTGCAGAGCAGCAGTGAGACTGGAGTGGCAGCTGCATAGAGGAGGCTCAGGCGAGGCAAGCACAAAGGTGACTGAGCTCAGGCTGAGGGGGGGGCCAGCCGTGTCAGCTCTGGCTGGAATGATGTCCATGCTGTGCTAAATGGACAAGTCTAGTAATAGCAGCGTTTTCTTGTCCGGTGCAGCAGCAAGCACAGACGCTCCCTCCCACCATCAATAGAAAGCTGGCCAGCAGGATGCATGGTCTGCGCCCAAATACTCCATTTTATTTGGGCGCAGAACATGCATCCTGCTGGCCAGCTTTCTATTCATGGTGGGAGGGAGAAGGTTGTGCATGCTGATGCACCGTATAAGAAACCGCTGCTTGGGGGGGCTGGCGAATGGTAGTGTAGTGGGACTCACTCGGCATAGGTGAGTTGTCCTACCCAGATCGCCTCCCACTCTGCATTCTGCCCTCCTACAAATCTATACCAGCCCAGCTCACACACTGTACCCAGCTCACCTGCTACTCTGCATTGTGCCCTCCTCTAGGTCAAATTACAGCCCCGCTGGCAAACTGTACTAATCTCTCCTCCTACTCTGCCCTCCTTCAAGTCTCATTCTAGCCCTACACTGTACCCACTCTCCTCTCCTCCCACTTATGATCTGCCCTCTCTAACAGTCTCTCAGGTGCCATCCTTCAAGTCTGAATCGTGCCCTGCTACCCAGCTCTCTTCACACTCGCTTACTGCCCTCTTCTGTTTTAAGTCTCCTATTGTGCTGAATCGTGCCATGCTACCCAGCTCTCTTCACACTCGCTAACTGCCCTCTTCTGTTTCAAGTCTCCTATTGTGCCATTGTTTAAGTATGCCCCCTGCTACCAGGCTGTACCCAGCTATTTTATAACTCTGCAGTGTGTCATTTTTCATTCCAAATAAACACGATCTCAGTCTGAAAACCATCCTCTTCGCCTGCCCCTTCTATTCCAACTGCCCTCCCCCAATTAAATCCTGGCTGCCCTCATTGTCAATATTCACCCTGTCTGAACTATACTCGTTCTCAAGTTGTTGTTTTTTGTCTGAGCCATCTTTTTTTCTCCAGGTTTACTGCCGCCCTCTTCCATAGCCACCTCCCCGACTCGGTCTACTTGTTCCTACCCTCCTGTGTGTGTGTGTCCTGTCTATCTGAAATCTGCCCTCATTTTAGCAAAACCAACCCCCCTGTCTGAATCCTAGTCCCTCTCAAAAGCTTTCTCCTAGACTGAATTACTTCATCTTTCAATTGGAAATTCAAACTTTCATTTTTAGTCTCCACACCTTCTTGTATTAATATTCTCACAGATTTAACCTGTCTTGGCTACACATTGCTTTAATTATAAGTTATTTTCTTAAACTGAACCGGTCATCATTTCACTCAGTGTTGTGCCCTTCTGCCACATTCCTAGTGTTTTACCCCCTAGATGTCAGTCTTTAAAGGGATACTAACCCCACATTTTTTCTTTCATGATTCAGATAGAGCATGCAATTTTAAGCAACTTTCTAATTTACTCCTATTATCAATTTTTCTTTGTTCTCATGTTATTTTGATTTGAAAAAGCAGTAATAAAAGGTTAGGAGCTGGCCCATTTTTTAGTTCAGCACCTTGGTAGAGCTGCCGATTGGTTTGCTACATTTAGCCACAAATCAGCAAGTGCTACCCATGTGCTGAACAAAAAAGGGTCTGGCTCTAAAGTTTACAGTACTGCTTTTTCAAATCAAGATAGCATGAGAACAAAGAAAATTTGAAAATAGGAGTAAATTAGAAATGTGCTTAAAATCTCATGCTCTATCTGAATCATGAAAGAAAACAATTGGGTTTAGTATCCCTTTAAACAATAGTAACAATCTAGATAGAAAATGCAAATTTTAACAACACTGCCATTCTATGATTAAATTTGCTTTGTTCTCTTGGTATCTTAAAAGGACATTGTACACTAGATTTTTCATTGCATAAATGTTTTGTAGCTGATCCATGTACTGTATATAGCCCATATGGGAGTGTTTTTGTAACAATATATAGTTTTGCTTATTTTTTAATAAAATTGTGCTGATTTTCAGACTCCTAACCAAGCCCCAAAGTATCAGATGTAGACTGAAGTCTACAGATTCTTGCTTGCTCCTATTTGTGTAATGGGTCTTTTCATAAGCAGGGGAGGAGGGGTCTGCTCTTCCTGCTTTCTTAGCCTGTTTAAATGGGTGTCCCAGCCTAACCTCATCAACAGTGCAAAACTGGGGATTTCTAAGTAAGTTTTTTTTTTAAAGTTTTATACTGAATTTTTAGATACCCGGTTGGGAAAACCAAGTTAAACACATTCCCAAGCATTAAGTGAAATGCATTCCCAATCTGTTACTCAAGTGACATCTTCACCGCAATTCTCCAAATCACATCACTACCTGATAACCTGGCTTCATTAAACCTGAAACAGCCCAAAAACATGATTTATGCTTACCTGATAAATTTGTTTCTCTTGTAGTGTATTCAGTCCACGGGTCATCCATTACTTATGGGATATATTCCCTTCCCAACAGGAAGTTGCAAGAGGATCACCCAAAGCAGAGCTGCTATATAGCTCCTCCCCTCACATGTCATATCCAGTCATTCGACCGAAACAAGATAAGAAAGGAGAAACCATAGGGTGCAGTGGTGACTGACTGTTTTAATCAAAATTTAGATCTGCCTTAAAAAGACAGGGCGGGCCGTGGACTGAATACACTACAAGAGAAACAAATTTATCAGGTAAGCATAAATCATGTTTTCTCTTGTTAAGTGTATTCAGTCCACGGGTCATCCATTACTTATGGGATACCAATACCAAAGCTAAGTACACGGATGAAGGGAGGGACAAGGCAGGAACTTAAACGGAAGGAACCACTGCCTGTAGAACCTTTCTCCCAAAAACAGCCTCCGAAGAAGCAAAAGTGTCAAATTTGTAAAATTTCGAAAAAGTGTGAAGCGAAGACCAAGTCGCAGCCTTGCAAATCTGTTCAACAGAGGCCTCATTCTTAAAGGCCCAGGTGGAAGCCACAGCTCTAGTAGAATGAGCTGTAATTCTTTCAGGGGGCTGCTGTCCAGCAGTCTCATAGGCTAAACGTATTATACTACGAAGCCAAAAAGAGAGAGAGGTTGCCGAAGCTTTTTGACCTCTCCTCTGTCCAGAATAAACGACAAACAGGGAAGAAGTTTGACGAAAATCTTTAGTTGCCTCTAAATAGAATTTCAGGGCACGGACTACGTCCAGATTATGCAAAAGACGTTCCTTCTTTGAAGAAGGATTAGGGCACAATGATGGGACAACAATCTCTTGATTGATATTCCTGTTAGAAACTACCTTAGGTAAAAACCCAGGTTTAGTACGCAGAACTACCTTGTCTGAATGGAAAGCCAGATAAGGAGAATCACAATGTAAGGCCGATAACTCAGAGACTCTTCGAGCTGAGGAAATAGCCATCAAAAATAGAACGTTCCAAGATAAAAGCTTAATATCAATGGAATGAAGGGGTTCAAACGGAACACCCTGAAGAACTTTAAGAACCAAGTTTAAGCTCCACGGAGGAGCAACAGATTTAAACACAGGCTTAATCCTAGCCAAAGCCTGACAAAAAGCCTGGACGTCTGGAACTTCTGCCAGACGCTTGTGCAAAAGAATAGACAGAACAGAAATCTGTCCCTTCAACGAACTAGCAGATAAGCCCTTTTCCAAACCCTCTTGTAGAAAGGACAATATCCTAGGAATCCTAACCTTACTCCATGAGTAACTCTTAGATTCGCACCAATATAAGTATTTACGCCATATCTTTTGATAGATTTTTCTGGTAACAGGCTTCCGAGCCTGTATTAAAGTATCAATAACTGACTCTGAGAAGCCACGCTTGGATAAGATTAAGCGTTCAATCTCCATGCAGTCAGCCTCAGAGAAATTAGATTTGGATGGTTGAATTAGAGATTTGTATTAGAAGGTCCTGCCTCAGAGGTAGAGACCATGGTGGACAGGACGACATGCCCACTAGGTCTGCATACCAGGTCCTGCGTGGCCACGCAGGCGCTATCAGAATCACCAATGCACTCTCCTGTTTGATCTTGGCGATCAGTCGAGGCAGCAGCGGAAATGGTGGAAACACATAAGCCATGTTGAAGACCCAAGGGGCTGCTAGAGCATCTATCAGCGCTGCTCCCGGGTCTCTGGACCTGGATCCGTAACGAGGAAGCTTGGCGTTCTGGTGAGACGCCATTGAATCCAGTTCTGGTTTGCCCCAACGACGAATCAGTTGAGCTAACACCTCCGGATGAAGTTCCCACTCCCCCGGATGAAAGGTCTGGCGACTTAGAAAGTCCGCCTCCCAGTTCTCCACACCTGGGATGTGGATCGCTGACAGGTGGCAAGAGTGAAACTCTGCCCAGCGAATTATCTTTGAGACTTCTAACATCGCTAGGGAACGCCTGGTTCCCCCTTGATGGTTGATGTAAGCCACAGTCGTGATGTTGTCCGACTGAAATCTGATGAACCTCAGTGTTGCTAACTGAGGCCAAGCTAGAAGAGCCTTGAATATTGCTCTTAATTCCAGAATATTTATTGGGAGGAGTTTCTCCTCCTGAGTCCACGATCCCTGAGCCTTCAGGGAGTTCCAGACTGCGCCCCAACCTCGAAGGCTGGAATCTGTTGTTACAATCGTCCACTCTGGCCTGTGAAAGGTCATGCCCTTGGACAGATGGACCCGAGAAAGCCACCAGAGAAGAGAATCTCTGGTTTCTTGATCCAGATTTAGTAGAGGGGACAAATCTGAGTAATCCCCATTCCACTGACCTAGCATGCATAATTGCAGCGGTCTGAGATGCAGGCGCGCAAATGGCACTATGTCCATTGCCGCTACCATTAAGCCGATTACTTCCATGCACTGAGCCACTGACGGGCGTGGGATGGAATGAAGGACACGGCAAGCATTTAGAAGTTTTGACAACCTGGACTCCGTCAGGTAAATTTTCATCTCTACCGAATCTATAAGAGTCCCTAGGAAGGAGACTCTTGTGAGTGGTGATAGAGAACTCTTTTCCACGTTCACCTTCCACCCATGCGACCTCAGAAATGCCAGAACTATCTCTGTATGAGACTTGGCAATTTGAAAGCTTGATGCCTGTATCAGGATGTCGTCTAGATACGGAGCCACCGCTATGCCTCGCGGTCGTAGAACCGCCAGAAGTGAGCCCAGAACCTTTGTAAAGATTCTCGGGGCCGTAGCTAACCCGAAGGGAAGAGCTACAAACTGGTAATACAGTGAAAGAAAAAATGGAGGAGCATAAAACGGGTGGAATGCAAATAAAATAAGGTTTATTGAAACCTGGCGCCGTAGCGCGGCATGAGAGTAGACAAAAAGACAGTTTACAATGCTTCACAAAAGTAATGTGGAGGGGATAAACACCCCGGGTTAAACACGGAAAAAACAACAAGGGCTCAATAATGTCAGGTAAACGCGTTTCAGCGTGTAGCCTTACTCATTACCTAATCTAAAAATAGTACACTGTGCACTATAAAACAAACAGCCCAGATTCTCATTGGTCAGAGGGTGCACGCCCTCCTCCTTAACTCGACCAATAGATTCCTAAGTAGGAAAACAGCCCCTTACTGCTAAGTGAAGTGAACATACAGCATTGCGTTATACGTTAGCAGTGGAATACTAATCAAATAATTTATATACTAAGAACAACTAAAGTGATTGGTATTGTTATTGATTACAGTGCACCCAGAAATGAAGTTTGGGGAATATATATATAAGAGGCACAGTGAATATGGGATCAAAAATCGAAATGCAAATATGAAAATAAAATGCAATGCAAAGTGTGTTAGTAAATTGAGCTTAAACGTAATTATCTCCACTATCCTCAAATTGTCGCTTGCCAGCAGATGCTTAACTTGGGGAGGAAAGAGGTGTTGTCTCAATGTAACTAAACTATACTATACATGTACCAGATTGACTATAAAGATAGACAAATTATACATCAGTGAATGGGTTGTATAGCGGAAATTTAAATAGACAATATTCAAAATATAGAAACATGTAAATATTATCATATTATATTATTTAAGTGCTGACGACATGGAACTTCCCCCATGGAGCAAAAGCTTCAGAGGACAGCAGGATCTCCTGTGTAAAAAGATTCAGATGTTAGATTTATTAATAGCAAGTTGTATTTCTAAGTACATTCTAAGCTAAATATTAGATAATCCTATACTGTATATCTCTTGAACCCTATTCTTGGGGGAGGAGGGTATGGGATTACAAATATATTAACTACCCACAGATAGTCGTTATTATATATATAAGTGTAAGTGTACATGGATATATACGTACATACCACTCCCCTGGGCAAAAATTACCCAATTAAGGGTTGCCCCCAGTAGGGTTAAGAATAAGCCAATGTATAAGAGAAAGGAGCTGATATGGAAAATATTAACTAAATGAGGGTGCAAAGAAGGATAAGAATGTAAATTTGGGAGGAGGACAAAATATTAAAGTGATGACACAAAAGTGTCACCAAAAGTTGATGAGATCATACTCAGAATTGAGGCCTGCTGGAACTCTAGTTTTGAGCTTAAAGATCCAGAAGACCTCCCTCTCCCCCAACTTACGAATTCTATCCTGTCCCCCCTTTAAAGGAGGTATCCGTTCAATGATGGTCCAAGTGAATGTTGAGACATCTTTTGAATGGAAACCCGAGAAATGGTTTACAAGTGGGGTGGTAAGGACACCTGCCCTAATGTCTGCAAGGTGTTCCTTTATGCGGATTCTGGCCTCTCTTGTGGTGAGCCCTACGTATTGGACAGAGCATGCCTCACAACTAATCACGTAGATAATAAATGTGGACCTACAATTAAGGCAACAATCTATCTTAAATTCTTGTCCAGTGTTGAGGGAATAAAATTTATCCCCTGTCACTAGTCTCTCACATGCTACACACGTCCGATGGTGACAACGAAATGTGCCCTTGACACTTAGCCATGAAGATGTTACCCCCTCTGACCTTTTCAACCTAGTAGGAGCAACTAGGTTGCCAATAGATTTATTCTTTCTATATGAACACCTGATGCCCCTTCCTACCACCCCCTGTAGGTTGTCATCTGCTGCCAATAATCCAAAGTGTTTACCTACTATGTTACAGATGGCCAGGTACTGCCTGGAGTATTCAGTTAGAAAAGTGACCCTATCCTCTGGACCCTTACTAGGACCTTTCTTCTTGGTTCCATCCTTATTGGATTCTAGGAGTTTGATCCTGGGGATATTCTTCACACTATTTCTGGCACTATTTATGACAGAAGTTCTATACCCCCTATCTCGGAGTCTCTTAGTGAGATCATCCGCTTGGTTCTCATAGGTACTGGGCTCACTGCAGTTTCTTTTTAATCAAATAAATTGACCCTTGGCATCCCCCTTGAATACTCCCTGCGGGTGGCAACTATCAGCATGCAGCAATGAGTTGCCCGAGATGGGCTTTCGATACGTCTCAGAGCATATGCCTTGGCTGGTAGTACCCTTCAAGGTGACATCTAAAAAGTTGATGGTATCAGACTGTGTTTCAGTAGTGAACTGAAGTCCCATACCCTCGTCATCCAAACTATTAATGAAATGTTGGAGATCGGACGCATTGCCCCCCCAAATGAACAGGAGGTCATCAATAAATCGTCCTTACCAAACGATATTCTCCCTGGAGGGATTCCCCTCTCCATAGACGTGGGACAGCTCCCACCAACCCATGTACAGGTTGGCAAAGGAGGGGGCAAACTTGGCCCCCATAGCTGTCCCACGCCTCTGAAGAAAGAAATCCCCCCGAACTCAAAATAGTTATGACTGAGAAGAAATCGGGTAACTTCGAGTACATAGTTAACAAAATCTGATGTGGTGCCATACTGTCTCTCCAGGAAGAACCGGACCGCCTGCACCCCTCTCTCGTGTGGTATGGACGTGTATAATGATTTAACATCAGCTGTGAGCCACAAATAATGTGGCTTCCACTCCACACGAGAGAGGAGGTTCAACACATCCTTTGTGTCTGACAAGTAGCTCCACAAAGACCCCACCAGGGGCTGCAGAATGTGGTCTAGCCACTCCGAGAAATGCTCCAGCAGGGAGCCGATTCCATTCACAATCGGCCTCCCCCGAACGTTCTCAATGGATTTGTGGACCTTGGGTAGATGATTAAATGTTGCTATTGCAGGATTCGACACCAAAAGATATTCCTGTGTATGTATATCAATGTACCCAAGCTCCACCCCATCATCTACTAGGGAGGCCAATTGCTTTTGGAAGCCCCTGGTAGGATCTCCTGGTAGACTGCTGTAGTCATCAGTGTTTCTTAGCTGTCTATATGCCTCATTCTCAAAATCACTCGTATTCAGGACCACAATGGTGCCCCCCTTATCAGCAGCCCTTATCACTAGATTGTCATTCTTTGCTAAGTTCTCAAGTGCCCTTTTCTTCTTGTGGGTGATATTGCACCCCTGACCTCTTCTAGACGAGTAATGTAATTTAGTTAAGTCCTGCTCTACCCTCTTCTGGAAGGTTTCCAAGATTCGTCCCCTGCTCTGAATAGGGTAGAATGACGACTTGGATTTGAAGGAGGGGGGAACCACGGTATTCACCTCTGGTGAACCACCCTCCTCCTCCAGTGACTCCAGGGCTCTAATATCACATAACTCTTGGAAATCGCATGTTTCGGTCAACCTCCCTTCCCTTGGGCCTGAGTTGGGAATGGACACATGGCTCTCATTACTTACTCCTTCATTTTCATGAAAGAATTTCTTTAAAGTAAGGTTTCGTATTAATCTGTTCACATCTAGTAATGTCCTGAATAAATCAAAGCCTGTCGTAGGTACAAATGAAAGTCCCAGGCTAAGTACCTCTAGTTCATCATTATTCAGTGTTGTGTCAGATAAATTTAATACGTTGTGTAGTTTCCCCGACTCCGACCCCTTCTCTGGGGGTACCTTCTCTGTTCCTTGTACTGATGTTGTGGTTAATGATCTCCTCGTCCTCTTCCCCCCCCCTCCGTCTGTTGTTAACGGGGGGATGGAAAAAAACTGTTCCAATCTTGCGTTGTCCAGGTCCCTGCTCCCTCCTGGGGCATTGTCTGCACATCGCTGCTCTTCTCGATAGTGTGAGTGGGGTGGGGTGGACTGTGTTTTTAATATAGGTACCAGTGGTGGTGTTGGACCTTCCTTAGGTCTCACTGTTTGTTCTCTCGGGGGTAGTTCCTCTCCTCCTGAGCCTGACCCCTCGTCCCACGATTCCGCCTCACTCTCGTAGAAGTTTACTCTTCTCCTCCTATTGCGCCTTTGTTTATTTTTCTGCTGTTGGCTGGGAAGAAAGAGATTCTTATTTTGTTCTTTTCTTAAGGTATATCTGTCTTTTCTATTCCACACATATACACGATTTAAATCGTAATCTGATTGATCCCTCAGATACTTGCTGTGCTTTGTTTCCAATAACAATGCTTTTGCCTCTGCTACAACCCGCTGTAATGTATTATCAAACTTCAAATACTGAGGTTCCTTGCTCCTATTATTGAGCTCTCTCTGCACCTCCTTGATTTTTGTTGCCAAATCCTCCAGAGAGCGCTCTTTAAACTCCCATATCAGCTGCATGAGCTTTAGTGAACAGGTAGTAAGGTAAGTACATTCTAAGCTAAATATTAGATACTCCTATATATCTCTTGAACCCTATTGGGGGAGAGGGAGGTCTTCTGGATCTTTAAGCTCAAAACTAGAGTTCCAGCAGGCCTCAATTCTGAGTATGATCTCATCAACTTTTGGTGACACTTTTGTGTCATCACTTTCATATTTTGTCCTCCTCCCAAATTTACATTCTTATCCTTCTTTGTACCCTCATTTAGTTAATATTTTCCATATCAGCTCCTTTCTCTTATACATTGGCTTATTCTTAACCCTACTGGGGGCAACCCTTAATTGGGTAATTTTTGCCCAGGGGGGTGGTATGTACGTATATATCCATGTACACTTACACTTATATATATAATAATAACGACTATCTGTGGGTAGTTAATATATTTGTAATCCCATACCCTCCTCCCCCAAGAATAGGGTTCAAGAGATATATAGGATTATCTAATATTTAGCTTAGAATGTACTTAGAAATACAACTTGCTATTAATAAATCTAACATCTGAATCTTTTTACACAGGAGATCCTGCTGTCCTCTGAAGCTTTTGCTCCATGGGGGAAGTTCCATGTCGTCAGCACTTAAATAATATAATATGATAATATTTACATGTTTCTATATTTTGAATATTGTCTATTTAAATTTCCGCTATACAACCCATTCACTGATGTATAATTTGTCTATCTTTATAGTCAATCTGGTACATGTATAGTATAGTTTAGTTACATTGAGACAACACCTCTTTCCTCCCCAAGTTAAGCATCTGCTGGCAAGCGACAATTCGAGGATAGTGGAGATAATTACGTTTAAGCTCAATTTACTAACACACTTTGCATTGCATTTTATTTTCATATTTGCATTTCGATTTTTGATCCCATATTCACTGTGCCTCTTATATATATTCCCCAAACTTCATTTCTGGGTGCACTGTAATCAATAACAATACCAATCACTATAGTTGTTCTTAGTATATAAATTATTTGATTAGTATTCCACTGCTAACGTATAACGCAATGCTGTATGTTCACTTCACTTAGCAGTAAGGGGCTGGTTTCCTACATAGGAATCTATTGGTCGAGTTAAGGAGGAGGGCGTGCACCCTCTGACCAATGAGAATCTGGGCTGTTTGTTTTATAGTGCACAGTGTACTATTTTTAGATTAGGTAATGAGTAAGGCTACACGCTGAAACACGTTTACCTGACATTATTCAGCCCTTGTTGTTTTTTCCGTGTTTAACCCGGGGTGTTTATCCCCTCCACATTACTTTTGTGAAGCATTGTAAACTGTCTTTTTGTCTACTCTCATGCCGCGCTACGGCGCCAGGTTTCAATAAACCTTATTTTATTTCAATTCCACCCGGTTTGTGCTCCTCCATTTTTTCTTTCACTGTATTGGTTTTGGCCAGGAAGTGAGCACTTGCTTGGGGTGAGGACCGTATGTACACACACACCGCCTTGGCGTTTGCAACAGGAGGAGGTTCAGTGATTGACATAACCGCCGTGGAAGGCGGACACAGGACTCAGCTGCGATATCAAGCAGGAAGCAACGGCATCAAGTACGAAGGTAAAGTGACTGGTTTATGGTCAGCCTATCTGCATGTTTGTTGCATATGATCCGGATATATGACAGGTTCTGATAACTGTGGTAGTGTGCACTATATGCCGATTTGATTGCAATAACTTCGGATACAGTAGCACTGTTAATCCTACGCTCCTTACATCACCACCAGCGTTGTTGTGGGAAACGTGTGGGGGGTAGACTCCTGTCAGTGGACTCTTATTTGTGATTACATACTACTAACTCTCTAGAGTAGTGAAGATTGTTGAGTATATACACATCTACACGTACATGAGGAGTCCTCGCCATTACACTTTCACTTATCCCATTGGTGTATTCTTATTATACAAACTGGTAATGCCTGTCTAGGAAGGCAAACCTTAGAAACCGATGATGATCCTTGTGAATCGGTATGTGAAGGTAGGCATCCTTTAAGTCCACTGTGGTCATGTACTGACCTTCTTGGATCATGGGTAAAATGGTTCGAATAGTTTCCATCTTGAATGACGGAACTCTGAGGAATTTGTTTAGGATCTTTAAATCCAAAATTGGTCTGAAGGTTCCCTCTTTTTTGGGAACCACAAACAGATTTGAATAAAACCCCTGTCCTCATTCCGTCTGCGGAACTGGATGGATCACTCCCATTACAAGGAGATCTTGTACGCAGCTTAGGAAAGCCTCTTTCTTTATTTGGTTTGCTGATAACCTTGAAAGATGAAATCTCCCTTGTGGAGGAGAAGCTTTGAAGTCCAGAAGATATCCCTGGGATATGATCTCCAACGCCCAGGGATCCTGGACATCTCTTGCCCACGCCTGGGCGAAGAGAGAAAGTCTGTCCCCCACTAGATCCGTTTCCGGATAGGGGGCAATCCCTTCATGCTGTCTTAGGGGCAGTAGCAGGTTTTCTGGCCTGCTTGCCCTTGTTCCAGGACTGATTATTTTTCCAGGCCTGTCTGTAACGAGCAACAGTTCTTTCCTGTTTTGGAGCGGAGGAAGTTGATGCTGCTCATGCCTTGAAGTTTCGAAAGGCACGAAAATTAGGCTGTTTGGCCTTTGATTTGTCCCTGTCCTGAGGAAGGGTATGACCCTTACCTCCAGTAATGTCAGCAATAATTTCTTTCAAGCCGGGCCCGAATAAGGTTTGCCCCTTGAAAGGAATATTAAGCAATTTAGATTTAGAAGTCACGTCAGCTGACCAGGATTTAAGCCATAGCACTCTGCGCGCCTGGATGGCGAATCCGGAGTTCTTAGCCGTTAGTTTAGTTAAATGTACAATGGCATCAGAAACAAATGCATTAGCTAGCTTAAGAGCTTTAAGCTTGTCCATGATTTCATCCAATGGAGCTGAGTGAAAGGCCTCTTCTAGAGACTCAAACCAGAATGCCGCAGCAGCAGTGACAGGCGCAATGCATGCAAGGGGCTGTAAGATAAAACCTTGTTGAACAAACATTTTCTTAAGGTAACCTTCTAATTTTTTATCCATTGGATCCGAAAAAGCACAACTATCCTCCACCGGGATAGTGGTACGCTTAGCTAAAGTAGAAACTGCTCCCTCCACCTTGGGGACCGTTTGCCATACGTCCCGTGTAGTGGCGTCTATTGGAAACATTTTCCTAAATATAGGAGGTGGGGAAAAGGGCACACAAGGTCTATCCCACTCCTTGCTAATAATTTCTGTAAGCCTTTTAGGTATAGGAAAAACGTCAGTACACACCGGCACCGCATAGTATCTATCCAGCCTACATAATTTCTCTGGAATTGCAACTGTATTACAGTCATTCAGAGCCGCTAAAACCTCCCCTAGCAATACACGGAGGTTCTCAAGCTTAAATTTAAAATTAGAAATCTCTGAATCCGGTTTCCCTGGATCAGATCCGTCACCCACAGAATGAAGCTCTCTGTCCTCATGTTCTGCAAACTGTGACGCAGTATCAGACATGGCTCTCACAGCACCAGCGCGCTCTGTCCTTATCTCAGAGCTATCGCGCTTGCCTCTTAATTCTGGCAATTTAGATAATACTTCTGTTAGGGTATTATTCATAATAGTGGCCATGTCTTGTAAAGTGATTTGTATGTGCGTCCCTGATGTACTTGGCGCCACAATATCACGCGCCTCCTGAGCGGGAGGCCTCCTGAGCGGGAGGCGAAGGTACTGACACGTGAGGAGAGTTAGTCGGCATAACTTCCCCCTCGTCGTCTGGTGATAATTCTTTTATAGATAAAGACTGACCTTTATTATTTAAAGTGAAATCAATACATTTAGTACACATATTTCTATGGGGCTCCACACTGGCCTTCAAACATAATGAACAAACAGATTAATCTGTGTCAGACATGTTTAAACAGACTAGCAATGAGACTAGCAAGCTTGGAAAACACTTTGAAATAAATTTACAAGCTCTAAATAAAACGTTACTGCGCCTTTAAGAAGCACAAAAAAATTGTAACAGTTGAAATAACAATGAACTAAATCTGTTACAGCAACCAAATTTTCACAGTAAATATATTAGTTTAGCAGAGCATTGCACCCACTAGCAAATGGATGATTAACCCCTTAATATCAATATGCAAATAAACGTTTTTTAACACAGTCAAACACACTGTCTGCTGTGACTGATTACCTCCCTCAAAAAGACTTTTGAAAACCTCTGAGCTCTCTAGAGACGTCCTGGGTCATGCAGGAAGAAGCAGGAAGACTGTGACTGAATTTTTTCTGCGCAAAAAAAGTGCTAAAATAGGCCCCTCCCACTCATTATTACAGCAGTGGGAAACCTCAGTTAACTGTTTCTATGCAGAAATATAAGTCAGCCATGTGGAAAAAGTCATGCCCCTATAAGTTTTATCACCAATGTACCTCACAAAAACGATTAAACATGCCAGTAAACGTTTTCAAAATCCCTTTTTTAAAGAGTATGTATTGTTATTTATAAGCCTGCTACCAGTCGCTTCTGCAGTTAAGGCTCATTACATTACTTTCAGTATTAGCAGCATTTTCTAGTCAAATTCCATTCCTTAGAAAATTACATTACTGCACATACATTTAATCAGCCTGATACCAGTCGCTACCACTGCATTTAAGGCTGTACTTACATTACTTCGGTATAAACAGTATTTTCTTAGTCAATTCCATTCCTTAGAAAAATATTTTACTGCACATACCTCATTTGCAGGAGACCCCGCACGCTATTCCCTTTCTGAAGTTACCTCACTCCTCAGAATGTGCGAGAACAGCCAGTGGATCTTAGTTACTTCTGCTAAGATCATAGAAAACGCAGGCAGATTCTTCTTCCAAATACTGCCTGAGAAAAACAGCACACTCCGGTGCCATTTAAAAATAACAAACTTTTGATTGAAGAAATTTTTAAGTATAAAACACCACACTCCTCTCACGACCTCCTACTATGTTGAGGGTTGCAAGAGAATGACTGGATATGACATGTGAGGGGAGGAGCTATATAGCAGCTCTGCTTTGGGTGATCCTCTTGCAACTTCCTGTTGGGAAGGGAATATATCCCATAAGTAATGGATGACCCGTGGACTGAATACACTTAACAAGAGAAAAAGCTCTTGTCACCAAGGACAACTTGCAGACACCCCCCTTGCTAATATTGGTTATCGTTTTTATGCTCATTACCCACCTCTCTAATGTCTAGCCAATCATGATTCTTGCAATGTATATCCCCCACCCCAGCGCTAGTTTATGGATAGATTATGGTAGCGGTTCGAGTGTTGTGTGTTGCCAGCCAGTTTGATCAGCAAGGGTTACAATGGCCTAAAGCGAATGTCAGAGCCCCAAACAGGACGGTAGCATATTTCACTTTCCAACCGGATCCAGAGCCTAATGAATATGATGAGAAATCCAAGGGCTGGCCTGTCAGTGTGACATTGTGTGCATGAATGTGTGTATGACAGTGGCGGTGTGACATTTTGTCTATGCATGCATGTAGTATAGTGGCTGTGTGACCTTGTGTGCAGTGGCTGTGCATGACAGTGGTTGTGTGACACTGCATGTGTGTGTGACAGTGGTTGTGTGACACGTGTGTATCACAGTAGTTGTGTTACATCGTGTTTAGTGTCTGTATAAAAGTGGCTGTGTGACTTTGTACAGTTGTCCACACACTATGCATATTACAGTGGCTTTGTGACATTGTTTGTAGTGGCTGAGTATATAGTAGTAATTGTGTGACACTATTTAGTGACATCACAATAACCAATCAGTAAGAAGAGAGGAGAGCAATGCAACCAATAAGGGCGTTTTAACCTACACTGCACTTAGTAACGAAAATATATTAAATAGTAAAAAATGCATTTTTGCATTTACTTATTAACGGTTTGTTCACACTGTGTATTTACACTTGTTTACATGTATTCAATGTATGTTCTAACCCCTCTAGCAAGACCTCACTTGTCTCCCGTTTTAAAAAAGCCCAAAGCCCTAATCTAAAAGAAAAAAAAAAACCTAACACTAACCCCAGAATATCTACTCACAGTTCATGAAGTCCGGACACCCATCTTCATCCATCCAGGGGGCGCCTTCTATCTTCATCCCGGTGGCGCGTATCGGAGCCATTCTACAAGCCGACATCCTGCGCGGAGCGTCCTCTTCATACGGTCACCGTCGTACACTGAGGTTGAATGCAAGGTAGCCGATTCAAAATGGTATACCTTGCATTCTTATTGGCTGATTTGATTCTTAAAATTCAAATCAGCCAATAGGATGAGAGCTTCTGAAATCCTATTGGCTGTTCAAAACAGCCAATAGGATGAGAGCTACTGAAATCCTGTTGGCTGTCCAAAAAAAAACTAAGAAAAGAAAAAAACAACAAAGCAAATAAATAATTTTTTTATTTTATAAAAAGCAATTATTCCTGTCCCAAGATGACATTCATCCAGTAGCACCAGTTCAAACACATACTACTTCCTAGAAGCTTTAGCTTAAATGTAAAACAGTTTTATTTAAAGGCACAGTCAACTCAAAATTTTTTATCACTTAAAAAGAAAGATAATCATTTTATTACCCATTTCCCAGTTTTGTGCAGCCAACATGGTTATATTAATACTAGTCTTAAAGCCGTGTACACAGTCCATTTTTTTGCAGTACAGGGGTCCCACCTTTTGCTCTCTCTCCCCCCTCTCTTTTGTGCTCTCGCTCTTTACCACCCCTCTCTTTTGCTCTCCCCCCCTATTTTGCTCTCTCTCCCCCTTCTCTTTTGCTCTCTATCCCTTCTCTTTTGTTCTCTCTCACGCCCACTCCCACCGACCACACCCACTCCCGTCCAGCCATGCCCCCAAAACAGCGCTCCCGTCCGGCCCCGCCCGCTTCCTCCCACCCTCTCATATGGCCAGGTATGTTTGTCACTGATGTTGAATCACAGCTGTTTTGCTTCCTCATATCCGCCTCGCACACAGCCCAGCCCGTCTCTAACCAATGTGTGGATTACAGCTGCTTTGCCTTGCGCACGCCTCTGTCACTGGTCTATTACTGAAGGCCAGGTATGTTTGTCTCTAATGCGAATGACAGCTTTGGTCAAACATATCTGGCCTTTTATATTATAGGATATTTTTAACCTCTGTGATTATCTTGTATCTAAGTCTATTTTGATAGCCTCCTGATCACATGACTATTATCTATTGACTTATTATTATTATTATTATTATTATTATTATTATCAGGTATTTGTAGAATGCCAACAGATTCCGCAGCGCGACTTGCATTTTAGCTCTGTTGTGCAAGCACAATGTTATATATATGGCCCACATGAACTAGCAGTCTCCTATTTTGAAAAGCAAATAAAGCATGTGATTAAGAGTCTGTCTGTAGTGGCTTCGAAACAGACATTTTGAGATTTAAAAGTTATAAAGTATATTAATATAACAATGCTGGTTGTGCAAAGCAGGGGAATGGGTAGTAAAGGTGTTCTCTAACTTTTTAAACAACAACAATTTTAGTGTTGACTGTCCCTTTAACCTGTTTCTAATGATAAATATTTTAGAACATAAAATTCTTCTTTCTTATAAATAATAAAAAAAGAAATCATTCTTTGGACACCCTTTCCTACCTGGGATGAAAACAAAAATGCCAGAGTACATGCCAAAAATAAATTACAGGCTTTTATGGGAGTTGGTGGAGACTCCTGTTGTTCCTGGACACTGGTCTGTGGTTCTGCTGTTTCTGTGGGGATCGCCGGGGCTGTGACGCCAGCTCAGCGTGAAGATCGCCTGTTATTCCTGTGGGGACCACTGAGGCTGTAACACCAGTTCAGCGTGTGTAAGAATTCAGCGTCGGCAGTAAGGTAGTGAAGCTGTACACGGGGGCGGCAGACGGAGATTCAAAGCACTTACCTTGTTTTCCTTCTTTCTTATAAATAATAAAGTCTTATTACAATACTTATGTAACATAGCTGCATATGCAGTCTTTATATTTGAAGATATCCCTGTGTGATTAGAGATAAGATCCTGAACTGAATTTATTTTCACACCTCTGCTGATGCAAGGACATCCTAAAATATGCAGTAAAAATAGACAACCCTGAAACAGGCAATTACTCAGAAGTAACCAGCTTGTATAACTAAGATATCAACGCCATGGGGCATGATGAAGGGACATCAGTCTTCTGAATGCATGTGACTGTTTTTTCTCTTAGGCCTAGTTTCCGTTGCGATTATACGTGTAAACTGGTGGTAACCACAAGTATTTCCATTTAAGTCTATGGAGATGTTTTATGTTGCCACCAGTTTACACAGATTACAACATGAATGGAAAGGTCTTTTCTTTTGTAATTTTTCTTGTTTTCATCTAATTCGCTGGCTAACATGATAGAATCATTCATCTACAGGGCATATTAAAGTGAAGGTCCATTTTGATGAATTAGTGCCCGGTTTTTAATAAACCTATTAAAAACAAGGGCACTTTAATTCATCAAAATTGACATTTCACTGTTTACTTCAAAAACTTACCTTTTAATCCTTGCAGCAGCTCCAGCGATCCCCCCGGCTGTCGAAAGCCTCTGCAGACGTCAGAAATGACGAATCAAGCTTCCTCCAATCACAGCTTCTTCCCCAGGGGAATCTTGGCCTGATGCAACGCTGTGATTGGAGGAAGCCTGATACGTCATTTTGGACCCGAGAAGACGGCTTGTGACGGGCGGAGGAAGTGCTGGAGCGGCTGCCAGGATTAAAAGGTACGTTTTTGAAGAAAACAGTGAAATGTCAATTTTGATGAATTAAAGTGCCCTTGTTTTTAATAGGTTTATTAAAAACCGGGCACTAATTCATCAAAATGGACCTTCACTTTAAAGAAAATTCTATGCCATGCCACAAAATATGAAAAAGCCTTGTGGCCAGTATGGTCAGAATATGAATCAATGTTAAGAAGAAAAACACTTTAAGAAGGTTTGAGGGACCACCTTGTCCAGCAATCAAGCAAATTTGCATTAAACCACCAGTTGGCTAGGTATCAAGACTCCTTGCCCAAAGATATCACACAAAATTAGAGCTGAGGATCAACATATGCCAATATGCAGATACTGTTTTTTTCACTACGCCAGTATAAACTAAAGCTCTGCACTATGAAGATATATTATATAGAAAGTCTCTGTGAGGTCCCTCAAAAAATTGAGGCAAATTTTAGCTTAAGAGCTGTTTCTCGCACTATGCAGGATTTAGGATAAGTTTTTGAATATCAGACCCCTAATATGACCTTCATTCAAATGGTCGGGATAAACAATATTGGAGATCTTAAAATCACTTCCTAGAAAAAGAAATTTTAGTGTCATATTTTTTTATTTTTTTAACTCTAGAGAGCGGAAACACTTTTTTACTTTGTAGTCCAATGCGCATGTTTTACATTCCTATGTTCTTTACATAGAAAATAATCTAATTTGTATTATTAAATATATATTTATATCTTATAATGTTATAATAGATATATATACCTATATATCTATAGGAATAGATATAGAGGTATATATATAAAATATATATTTACAATACAAATTACATTATCCTGTAAGTAAAGAACATTGGAATGGGAAATATGTACAGTAAAACACAAAAACATATGCACACACAATATATATATATATATATATATATATATATATACATACATACACACACACATGCATACATACACACATATAAACACACACATAGGCATATCTATGTATGCATATATATGTTAAAGCCCTTTTTTTTTTTTTACTAAATATACTTACTGGTTCCCAAATTTTAAACAGATGTGTAAATCTTTAAGCCCTTATAACTTGTTTAATATATTTATTTTTTTTCAAAATAATTTTATCACATAGTGTTTCAAGGTGGCCTATTTAACAAAGGTCTGTCGGAACTGATCCGACAGTGCGGATCAGGTCCGACAGACCTCACTGAATGCAGAGAGCAATACGCTCTCCGTATTCAGCACTACACCAGCAGCTCTTGTGAGCTGCTGGGGCAACGCGGGGGTTGTCAATCAACCCGATCGTACTCGATCGGGTTGAATTGTGGCAATCTCTGTCCGCCTCCTCAAAGCAGGCGGAAAGGTTATGGAGCACCGGTTTTAGACTGCTGCTCCATAACTTGCGTTTCTGGCGAGTATGAATACTCGCCAGAAACACAGGCCCTCAAGCTCCATTTGGAGCTTGATAAATGTGCCTCTACAGGGAGTGCAGAATTATTAGGCAAATGAGTATTTTGACCACATCATCCTCTTTATGCATGTTGTTTTACTCTAAGCTGTATAGGCTCGAAAGCCTACTATTAAGCATATTAGGTGATGTGCATCTCTGTAATGAGAAGGGGTGTGGTCTAATGACATCAACAACCTATATCAGGTGTGCATAATTATTAGGCAACTTCCTTTCCTTTGGCAAAATGGGTCAAAAGAAGGACATGGCAGGCTCAGAAAAGACAAAAATAGTGAGATATCTTGCAGAGGGATGCAGCACTCTTAAAATTGCAAAGCTTCTGAAGCGTGATCATCGAACAATCAAGCGTTTCATTCAAAATAGTCAACAGGGTCGCAAGAAGCGTGTGGAAAAACCAAGGCGCAAAATAACTGCCCATGAACTGAGAAAAGTCAAGCGTGCAGCTGCCAAGATGCCACTTGCCACCAGTTTGGCCATATTTCAGAGCTGCAACATCACTGGAGTGCCCAAAAGCACAAGGTGTGCAATACTCAGAGACATGGCCAAGGTAAGAAAGGCTGAAAGACGACCACCACTGAACAAGACACACAAGCTGAAACGTCAAGACTGGGCCAAGAAATATCTCAAGACTGATTTTTCTAAGGTTTTATGGACTGATGAAATGAGAGTGAGTCTTGATGGGCCAGATGGATGGGCCCGTGGCTGGATTGGTAAAGGGCAGAGAGCTCCAGTCCGACTCAGATGCCAGCAAGGTGGAGGTGGAGTACTGGTTTGGGCTGGTATCATCAAAGATGAGCTTGTGGGGCCTTTTCGGGTTGAGGATGGAGTCAAGCTCAACTCCCAGTCCTACTGCCAGTTTCTGGAAGACACCTTCTTCAAGCAGTGGTACAGGAAGAAGTCTGCATCCTTCAAGAAAAACATGATTTTCATGCAGGACAATGCTCCATCACACGCGTCCAAGTACTCCACAGCGTGGCTGGCAAGAAAGGGTATAAAAGAAGAAAATCTAATGACATGGCCTCCTTGTTCACCTGATCTGAACCCCATTGAGAACCTGTGGTCCATCATCAAATGTGAGATTTACAAGGAGGGAAAACAGTACACCTCTCTGAATAGTGTCTGGGAGGCTGTGGTTGCTGCTGCACGCAATGTTGATGGTGAACAGATCAAAACACTGACAGAATCCATGGATGGCAGGCTTTTGAGTGTCCTTGCAAAGAAAGGTGGCTATATTGGTCACTGATTTGTTTTTGTTTTGTTTTTGAATGTCAGAAATGTATATTTGTGAATGTTGAGATGTTATATTGGTTTCACTGGTAAAAATAAATAATTGAAATGGGTATATATTTGTTTTTTGTTAAGTTGCCTAATAATTATGCACAGTAATAGTCACCTGCACACACAGATATCCCCCTAAAATAGCTAAAACTAAAAACAAACTAAAAACTACTTCCAAAAATATTCAGATTTGATATTAATTAGTTTTTTGGGTTCATTGAGAACATGGTTGTTGTTCAATAATAAAATTAATCCTCAAAAATACAACTTGCCTAATAATTCTGCACTCCCTGTATAAGTGAAACTGTACTTTTAAGTGTATTAAAGTTGTGTTTTGTGCAACTTTTTTTCTTCCCCTACCCTTTAAGTGAGCTCTCAAATCGCACTAGCCCGACAAAAGTAAATCCCAATTGCATTCTTCCTATCAACATTTCAAAGGAAAAACTGCTAATTTGCCTTCCTACAGAGGCCCCAGCCTCCTTATGGCGTTGTGACTAAGTAATGGGCCTTACACAAATGAAGTTAAAAAAAAAAGTAAGAAAAGATAAAATACTTTTAAAGCAATGAATAATACATATTGTAATGGTTTCTATTAAGTATAACTCACTGCTTAGTGTTTGTACTTACTACAACAATTTATTTCTAAAATATTTCACCAGGAAGGATACATTGAGATTTCTCTCGTTTTCAAGTATGTCCTGGGTTGACATACAATGAAAATGAAACAGATTGTTTTATATCTCTTTAAAGGGACAGTCAACCCAAAATGGCTTTTAAATCCTACATATAGAGTTTTAAACGATTATTATTTTTAAATGTAGCCCAATTTTCAACAATATTGCTTTAGCATATAAAAAGACTTACTATGTTCGTTTCTGTAGTTCAAAAAATGTTGGCCTGCCCCTCCCCTATTTCGTCACAAGTGTCTTCTCGCATTCACTTTTCTATTGTACATGCTCCCGGCGTTTGCGCATGCGCCATTTTCGTCAAGCGGGGACATATGAAACCGCTGTGTACTGAGCGGTAACTTTCTGTACCGGTTGAAAAAGTCATCCCTTGATGTGCAAATGCCAGGACCGTGTACAATGGAAAAGTTAATGCGAGAAGACACTTGTGACGTAATAGGGGAGGGGCAGGCAGACATTTTTGAACTACAGAAACAAACATAGTACGTCTTTTTACATGTTAAAGCAATATTGTTGAAAATTGGGATACATTTAAAAATAATAATCGTTTTAAACTCTATATGTAGGATTTAAAAGCCGTTTTGGGTTGACTGTCCCTTTAACACAAATATATTCAGCACTGAAAATAGCAGAATGCTGCTACACACAGCCATATTTGGCATTTGTTTGACAAAAGAATATCCAAATAATTTATTTTAGAATTACCAAGAAAACACGTTAAGTTCTTTTTTAATAGGCTAATGTACTCATTTAATAATAAAGTCAGTTTTTAGGATTTAAACTTAATGGAAAAACAAGGGGAAAATCAAGCAAGGAAAAGTCTTTAGATATAAAACAGACTTGTTGAATAGTATGTATATGAAAAAACAAATAAAAAGTAATCACATACATATAAGTTTTATGTTGAGTACCTAGTAACAGAGGTAAATCTTGACATCATTCACTGGAGTATGCAAGGACTGTAATAAACTTAACTGACCTCAGAGATTAGGGCTGAAATTCAGCTGTACTCTGACGAGCCAAACATTTCAAACAGAGCAGCCAATTTTCTAACAGTTGGAATATGTTCAACATCTGACAAGGAAATAACTTCAGAAGTTTCCTGGAAAAGCAAGCTGTCCAAAGGGCTTAGTAACTGGTTTCACAAGACTGCTCCAATTTTGGAGAAGCGGTTTGCTCTGAAATGACACACTACAGGATACTTTAAATGTCCCTTCTAAGAATCCAGTTTTTTTTCCCTCAGAGCATTTTGTTTCTGCTTGGAAAAATAAACTAAAAAGAGTTGTGGATGCAGGTTGTGAGATATATGTGGTGTATGCAGTCTTTGTGGGAGAGGAGTTCCTTTGGAGCCTCTAGCTCCTATACAGTAAATATATTAGGTGACTGCTATACATATAGCAGTCACCTACCAATAAAAAAAAGCCTGAAACACCTCATTGGAAAGCAGTGACTCAACTCATTCTAAACAGGGTCTCGTACCTATGTGGTACATATAGCAAAAGAATATATATCAAAGAACACTCACCACTAAGATAAACATGCTTGGTGCATTGTGGCCAACATTACTACAGTGGTCACCTGTATGTTAGAAGAGGATGTGACTCTATTCAAATAAGGAAATTATCCTCTTCAAAGCAGGGATCTAACGCTCCTATAAGTAAATATTGGGGGCATAAGGTCTTTGTAATGTCTGTCACCCTTCTGCATTATGTTGTTTGGTGTGCAAGAGCAGGAGATTAATGTTCTTTAAAGTGAACACTTTCTCCATAAGAAGACACGAAAACCTGAAAAAGGTATAACTGAAAAAGGCGCATAGCAGAGGTGAAATAATGGAGATTGTGTATATATATATATATATATATATATAAAAACAAGGCATAACAACCTTTTAGATTGTATTTCTTGATGTATTGCTTAGAAACTGCATAATCTATGTGTTAATATTTAAATTAGATTGATGTATAGGCTTTAGGTACTTTCAATAATACTCATGTAAATAGTACAATAAAAGTTGTGTTACTAGTGGATATTATTTCCGTTCTCTCTTATGTGAGAGTTTGTTACATTTAGAATAAAATAGCAATAAAAAAAGGAAATAGCTTCTTTAAAATGAGGAATTACTTGTCCAATTGTTAGCAGAGGGGAAACACAATACACACAATACTCTCTCACTCCAATCAAAAGCCTGCTGTTGTCTAGTTCTGCAAGAGATTGTGATACTTAAGAACCTGCATTATAATGAAACAGAGGGCTCCTATATAAAGTTAGATTATAAGTGAGAAGCTATAAATATAGGTCCATCAAAGACATGGGTTAAATGTCTGGACAAACAAGCTCTCTCAAGTGTAAATAACTTCACTTTCTACTTTGCTGATTTCTAACATTTCCATGTCTGAATGTTGAAGTGTCTGTCCATCCTTGTCTGTTAAGATCAAGTTCCTAAAACTATGCATAATATAAATAAAATTCCTCCTACAGTCATGTGAGAAACATGTTTTCACTTCTTAATAGTTCCAAATATGTACTGACCCCGAGACACACATATGCATATGTTTTACAAATTAGTTTAAAATTTAGAGAGAAAAAAAAATTAGTCCTGGGGATTATATCTCCACACTGGCCTGGGAACGCCTCGGGATTCCCAAATTGTGGATTGCGGATTAATGTGGCCAGGGAAGGGGAAGTTTGGGGTCCCCTGCTAGAACTGTTGCTCCCGCGACCTGACCCCGGATAAGCGGATTAAGATGAGAAAAAAATTAGGAGCAACAAATTTTAATAACCAAAGTAATTCCTTAGCTGTACACTTGTACAGTCCCAATTTTATATATATATATATATATATATATATATATATATATATATATATATATATATATATATATATATTAATATATAATTTTAAATAAAAAATTTAAAATAAAAAGAACATTATCTTCTATGTGATGAACAATGGAATATAAAGAATTCATAACTCACTTCAGGTTTAGCACCGTTAGTCTAGGGCAGTGTTGGATTAGTGAGCGAGTGGTAACTTAGTTTTTTGAACAGCGCACCACACAGAAAACTATGAAGTTTGCACGGTCGCAGTATCTGAAGTTAGTTTGCATAAGACTTTCACTCTCAACCGTTTTACTTTTAACTTGTAATATGAGTGTTAACCTGGCCAAGATAATGTTTTTAATTTGAGCACAGTAAGCGAAAGAGCAAAGGTTATTTAACGCACCACTTGTAAACTAGCTCTCAGTACATTAAAAAATTACAGAGTAAATAACCCTATAACTGCCATTGATACACATTAACCCATGACTGCCACTTACAAACACCAAAGTACTTAAACCCTTGACTGACAGCAACCAGTGAAGTTTTTTCCCCTTCCACCATGCGAGGACTGAAAGGGCACTTTTACCAGGTGTGAATACTGAAAAAAGGTTATCTTTTTATGCTTTTATAAACATTTCACAGAATCAATTGAGATAACCTTAAGATGTACTTCATAAGATGGCCTTTTGAACCACTGTCAACAATGATATCACTACCATGAAGAAAAAGAAAAATGACCTTTCGACCGCAAAAAAATAAAAAAAGGGAATCGCACCAGAAAAGCCACGCTGACATAGCATACTGATAACTCTGTGCATGTTGTAAGAAGTACACAATAACTACACTTTGAAGAATGAATGATTTATCAACTGCAAACAGAAGTTTTAAACAGGGTAACCAGAAATAATATTAATTAATATATATCTGTAAAAAAGATGTCAAGCCTCTTCACATAGGAAGGCCATATTAAAAAATGAATACTTTTTTCAACCTTAAAGGGCCATAATACCCAAATTTTTAAACACTTGAAAGTGATGCAGCATAGCTGTAAAAAGCTGACTAGAAAATATCACCTGACCATCTCTATGTAAAAAAGAAAGATATTTTACCTCAAAAGTTCCTCAGTAGCCACCTCCCATTGTAAAGGATTTCTAAGCAGCAGTTTAGTGTGTCTGTCCTGGGACATCTGAAGGGATGAGCATTGTGCACTCTCATCTTATTTCACCAATCAGGTAAAGGAAGTTTACAATGAAATCTAATGAGAGTTAAGTCAAATCTCATGAGATCACAGTAAAAGTTCATGACCTCAGCACTGCTGATGCTGATTGGCTGCTGTTCATTTCTTCATTTTTTTAATTTTTTTTACCTGCAGCTGGGAGCAGTTGAGTATAACTTTTTACACAGAACTTACTCTGCTGAGCTGAGGAGATTGTGAGGTAAAATATCTTCCTTTTTTACAAAGAGATGCTCAGGTGATATTTTCCTGTCAGCTTTTTACAGTTATACTGCATCAGTTTCAAGTGATTTAGCATATGAGTATTATGTCCCTTTAAGCCAATGTAAGAATATATATATATATATATATATATATACACATACACACACACACATATATATATATATATATATATATATATATATATATATATATATATATATATATATATATATATATATATATATATATATACAGAGAGTGCAGAATTATTAGGCAAATGAGTATTTTGACCACATCATCCTCTTTATGCATGTTGTCTTACTCCAAGCTGTATAGGCTTGAAAGCCTACTACCAATTAAGCATATTAGGTGATGTGCATCTCTGTAATGAGAAGGGGTGTGGTCTAATGACATCAACACCCTATATCAGGTGTGCATAATTATTAGGCAACTTCCT
>NC_069503.1:1073138304-1073220804 GCF_027579735.1 Bombina bombina | reverse complement strand
AACAGGGTGGGCCGTGGACTCGATACATCACAAGAGAAATAAATTTATCAGGTAAGCATAAATTATGTTTTCTCTTGAAAGATGTATCGAGTCCACGGATTCATCCATACTTGTGGGATACCAATACCAAAGCTTTAGGACACGGATGAAGGGAGGGACAAGACAGGGACCTTAAACGGAAGGCACCACTGCTTGTAGAACCTTTCTCCCAAAAATAGCCTCCGAAGAAGCAAAAGTATTGAATTTGGAAAATTTGGAAGAAGTATGAAGTGAAGACCAAGTCGCCGCCTTACAAATCTGTTCAACAGAAGCCTCATTTTTAAAAGCCCATGTGGAAGCCACTGCTCTAGTAGAATGAGCAGTAATTCTTTCAGGAGGCTGCTGGCCAGCAGTCTCATAAGCCAAATGGAAGATACTTTTCAGCCAAAAGGAAAGAGAGGTAGCCGTAGCCTTTTGACCTCTCCGTTTACCAGAATAAACAACAAACATGTTTGACGGAAATCTTTAGTTGCTTGTAAGTAGAATTTTAAAGCACAAACCAAATCAGGATTGTGCAACAGACGTTCCTTCTTTGATGAAGGATTAGGACACAGTGAAGGAACAACAGTCTCCTGATTGATATTCCTATTAGAAACAACCTTAGGAAGAAACCCAGGTTTGATACGCAAAACCACCTTATTTGCATGGAAAACAAGGTAAGGTGAGTCACACTGTAAAGCAGGTAACTCAGAAACTCTTCGAGCCGAAGAGATAGCTACCAAAAACAAAACTTTCCAAGATAGAAACTGAATATCTATGGAATGCATAGGTTCAAACGGAACCCCTTGAAGAACTTTAAGAACTAAGTTTAGGCTCCATGGTGGAGCAACAGGTTTAAATACAGGCTTGATCCTGACCAAGGCCTGACTAAATGCTTGAATGTCTGGGACATCTGCCAGACATTTGTGTAAAAGAATAGACAAAGCAGATATTTGTCCTTTTAACGAACTAGCTGATAATCCCTTCTCCAATCCTTCTTGGAGAAAAGACAATATTCTAGGAATCCTAATCTTACTCCATGAGTAACCCTTGGATTCACACCAATAAAAATATTTGCGCCAAATCTTATAAATCTTCCTGGTGACAGACTTTCTAGCTTGAATCAGAGTATCAATGACCGACTCAGAGAAAAAAAACGCTTTGATAGAATCAGGCGTTCAATCTCCAAGCAGTCAGCCGCAGAGAAATTAGATTTGGATGCATGAATGGACCTTGGATTAGAAGGTCCTGCCTCATGCCGATGACATGTCCACTAGGTCTGCATACCAAGTCCTGCGTAGCCACGTAGGTGCTATCAGAATCACTGAAGCCCTCTCCTGCTTGATTCTGGCAACCAGACGTGGGAGGAGAGGAAACTGTGGAAATACATAGGCCAGATTGAAGGACCAGGGCACTGCTAGAGCATCTATCAGTACCGCCTGGGGATCCCGGGACCTGGACCCGTAACAAGGAAGTTTGGCATTCTGTTGGGACGCCATCAGATCCAATTCTGGTGTGCCCCATAGCTGAGTCAGCTGGGCAAATACCTCAGGATGGAGTTCCCACTCCCCCGGATGAAAAGTCTGACGACTTAGGAAATCCGCCTCCCAGTTCTCTACTCCTGGGATATGGATTGCTGAGAGATGGCAAGAGTGATCCTCCGCCCATCGGATTATTTTGGTTACCACCATCATCGCTAGAGAACTCCGTGTTCCTCCTTGATGATTGATATAAGCTACAGTCGTGATGTTGTCCGACTGAAATCTGATGAATTTGGCCACCGCAAGCTGAGGCCACGCCTGAAGCGCATTGATCATCGCACTCAGTTCTAGAATGTTTATCGGGAGGAGAGTTTCCTCCTTTGCTTTCAGGGAGTTCCATACTGCACCTCAGCCTAGCAGGCTGGCATCTGTCGTTACTATAAGCCACTCTGGCCTGCGGAAACACATTCCCTGAGACAGGTGGTCCTGAGACAACCACCAGAGAAGAGAATCTCTGGTCTCCTGGTCCAGATATATTTGAGGAGATAAATCTGCATAATCCCCATTCCACTGTTAGAGCATGCATATTTGCAGTGGTCTGAGGTGTAGGCGGGCAAAAGGAACTATTTCCATTGCCGCTACCATGAGTCCGATTACCTCCATACACTGAGCCACTGATGGCCGAGGAATGGAATGAAGAGCTCGGAAAGTGGTTAAGAGTTTTGATTTTCTGACCTCCGTCAGAAATATTTTCATTTCTACAGAGTCTATCAGAGTCCCTAGGAAGGAAACTCTTGTGAGAGGGAAGAGAGAACTCTTTTTTATGTTCACCTTCCTCCCGTGAGATCTCAGAAAAGCCAACATGATGTCCGTGTGAGACTTGGCTAGATGGAAAGTCGACGCCTGAATTAAGATCGTCTGGATAAGGCACCACTGCTATGCCCCGCGGTCTTAGAACCCGCCAAAAGGGACCCTAGCACCTTTGTGAAAATTCTGGGAGCCGTGGCCAACCCGAAGGGAAGGGCCACAAACTGGTAATGCCTGTCCAGAAAGGCAAATCTGAGGAATTGATGATGATCTCTGTGAATAGGGATGTGTAGATACGCATCCTTTAAGTCCACGGTAGAAATATATTGACCCTTCTGGATCAAAGGCAGAATAGTACGAATAGTCTCCATCTTGAAGGATGGTACTCTGAGGAATTTGTTTAGAATTTTGAGATCCAAGATTGGTCTGAAAAATCCCCTTCTTTTTGGGAACCACAAACAGGTTTGAGTAAAACCCTAGCCCTTGTTCCGCTTTTGGAACTGGGCGGATCACTCCCATGGTATGTAGGTCTTCTAGACAGCGTAAGAACGCCTCTCTCTTTGTCTGGTTTGCAGACAATTGAGAAATGTGAAATCTCACCTTTGGGGGGGGGGGGGAGTCTTTGAAGTCCAGAAGATATCCCTGGGACACAATTTGTAAAGCCCAGGAATCGTGAACATCTCTTGCCCAAGCCTGAGCGAAGAGAGAGAGTCTGCCCCCCACTAGATCCGGTCCCGGATCGGGGGCTACCCCTTCATATGCTGTCTTAGAGGCAGCTGCAGGCTTCTTGGCCTGTTTACCATTGTTCCAAGCCTGGTTAGGTCTCCAGACTGACTTGGATTGGGCAAAATTCCCCTCTTGCTCTGCAGCAGAGGAAGTTGAAGCGGGAGCACCCTTGAATTTCCGAAAGGAACAAAAATTATTTTGTTTGGTCCTCATTTTATTTGTTTATTCCTGAGGGAGGGCATGGCCTTTCCCTCCAGTGATGTCTGAAATAATCTCTTTCAGTTCAGTCCCGAATAGGGTCTTTCCTTTGAAAGGGATGTTCATAAGTTTAAATTTTGATGACACATCAGCAGACCAGGACTTAAGCCATAGCGCCCTGCGTGCTAAAATGGCAAAACCTGAATTCTTTGCAGCTAATTTAGCCAGTTGGAAAGCGGCATCTGTAATGAAAGAATTAGCCAACTTAAGGGCCTTAATTCTATCCATAATATCCTCTAATGGAGTCTCCATCTGAAGAGCCTCTTCTAGAGCCTCGAACCAGAAAGCAGCTGCAGTAGTTACAGGAACAATGCACGCAATAGGTTGGAGAAGAAAACCTTGATGAACAAAAAATTTTCTTCAGGAGACCCTCTAATTTTTTATCCATAGGATCTTTGAAAGCACAACTGTCTTCGATAGGTATAGTTGTACGCTTAGCAAGAGTAGAAATAGTTCCCTCCACCTTAGGGACTGTCTGCAACGAGTCCCGTTTCAGATATGGGAAACATTTTCTTAAAAACAGGAGGGGGGGGTGAACGGAATACCTGGTCTATCCCACTCCTTAGTAACAATATTCACAATCCTCTTAGGGACTGGAAAAAACATCAGTGTAAACAGGAACCTCAAAGTATTTGTCCATTTTACACAATTTCTCTGGGACCACTATACCTCCCTGAGCAATAAGCGGAGGTGTTCCAAGCTTAAATTTAAAGGCCGTCATATCAAAATCTGTCTGAGGGAGCTTCTTTCCTGAATCAGAAATTTCTCCCTCAGATAACAAATCCCTTACCCCTACTTCAGAACATTGTGAGGGTATATCGATACGGCTACTAAAGCGTCAGACGGCTCAGCATTTGTTCATAACCCAGAGCTGTCACGCTTTCCTTGTAAACCAGGCAGTTTAGATAAAACCTCTGTGAGGGTTGTATTCATAACTGTGGCCATGTCTTGTAAAGTAAATGAATTAGATGCACTAGAAGTACTTGGCGTCACTTGTGCGGGCATTACTGGTTGTGACACTTGGGGAGAGCTAGATGGCAAACCCTCATTCTCTTCTGTCTGAGAATCTTCTATTGTAATATTTTTAAGTGCAAAAATATGCTCTTTATAATTTATAGACATATCAGTGCAAGTGGGACACATTCTAAGAGGGGGTTCCACAATAGCTTCTAAACACATTGAAAAAGGATTTTCCTTGGTGTCAGACATGTTAAACAGGCTAGTAATGTAACAAGCAAGCTTGGAAAACACTTTAATCAAAGCAAATAACACTTAGAAAAAAACGGTACTGTGTCTTTAAGAGAGAAAAAGCTGCACAAACTCTGCAAAACAGTGTAAAAAAGCAGTAAACTCAAATTTTTACAGTAGCATCATAAAGCCTTAGTAACTTTGCACAGCTATGCAAATAAACAATGAACCCTTAATGTAAAAACCGGATTGACCAGCCACAATGACCCCTTAAAGTCCCTCAAAAAACGTTATATTTGCATTTTTTTTATATATAAACAAAAACGTTTTTTTCCTATCAGTGTCACCAGTAACTAATGAGCCCTTTATGCAAGCTGGGATTCCTACTAAGTGTCTGAATACAGCTTACCCTTCCCTCATGGGGATATTGCCAACCTTTTCTAGAATTAACACATTGCTCAGCCCTCAATGCAGCTTAGCCTGCAAACTGTTCCCCCAACTGAAGTTTTCCTGTATTCTTCAGCCCTTGTGAGAACAGCAGTAGATCTTAGTTACAAAGTGCTAAGATCATCATCCTCCTTGCAGAAATCTTCATCCCTTTTCTGCCAGAGAGTAAATAGTACACAAAGGTACCATTTAAAATAACAAACTTTTGCTTGAGAAAATAAAAACTAACATTTTTGTCACCACACTCACTTTACCCTTCCTAGTTACTTAGAGTAGGCAAAGAGAATGACTGGGGGTGGAGCTAAGGGAGGGGCTATATAGACAGCTCTGCTGTGGGTGCTCTCTTTGCCACTTCCTGTAGGGAAGGAGAATATCCCACAAGTATGGATAAATCTGTGGACTCGATACATCTTACAAGAGAGTCACAACAGCATTTCCAACTTATGTAAGCAAGTTAAAAGCTTGCCCATCATAAAAGATCACAGACTAAGTTAAACAATCTTGACGCATTTCAAAGGGTTGTATTTCCCTTTGTCAGAGCATACTGATCTCTTAGCTGGTGCCTTCTTTTAACTTCAACAGCGGATTGGACAAGGAAGGTGTGGACTCTGCCGCCATTGGTCCTTTCGGCTCACATAACGCGCAACAGGTATCAATACGGAAGCTGAGATAGCTGAAACTCAAAAGATACATAGATGTGCCTTGGCTTCATCCGCATTATGACGTGTTAGAGCTATTTATAAACAAATGGTATATCTATAAACTCAATCTTTCTTTGAAAAATTTGATACATATACAGTGTTTTGAAACAATTCCTCAGACCTACTTGATATACTTTGTTTCAAAATGACATAATTGTTATACTGTACAAGTATCAGTACAGTTAAAGGGGAAGTATACACCAGGGTTCTTCAAACCACATAGTCGGGACCCATTACTTGGTCACAACACCATGTGTAATGGGTCGCAGCTTGTGTGTGTGTTGTAGGAGTGTGTGTGGTGTATTGTATGAGATTATGTGTGTGCTGTGCGTGTGTTTTATGCGTGTAATATGAAAGTGTGTGTGTTATATGAGAGAGTGTGTGTTATATGAAAGTGTGTGTGTGTTGTAAGAGTGTATGGGGTGAGTGTTATATGAAAATGTGTGTGTTGTATGAAAGAGTGTGTGTGGTATGTCTGTTACATGAAAATGTGTGTGTTGTATGAGAGTATGTGTGGTATGTCTGTTACATGAAAATGTGTGTGTTGTATGAGAGTATGTGTGGTATGTCTGTTACATGAAAATGTGTGTGTTGTATGAGAGTATGTGTGGTATGTCTATTACATGAAAATGTGTGTGTTGTATGAGAGTATGTGTGGTATGTCTGTTACATGAAAATGTGTGTGTTGTATGAGAGTATGTGTGGTATGTCTGTTACATGAAAATGTGTGTGTTGTATGAGAGTATGTGTGGTATGTCTGTTACATGAAAATGTGTGTGTTGTATGAGAGTATGTGTGGTATGTCTGTTACATGAAAATGTGTGTGTTGTATGAGAGTATGTGTGGAATGTCTGTTACATGAAAATGTGTGTGTTGTATGAGAGTATGTGTGGAATGTCTGTTACATTGAAAATGTGTGTTTTGTATGAGAGTGTGTTTGTGTGTGTTATTACGTTTTACAACGCTTTCAACTTTGACTACAATCAGGAATAAAGCATACACATATTTTAGTCTTTTTGCCAAAAATTGCAGCTATCATGTTTATTTCTTAAGAAAATTTCAGACCAACCTGGAGGCAGAACTTTTCTACACTTTCTGCAATTAGATTTTTTTGGTGAAAAATTTTCTGCAGGCCATTTTGAAATACATTTTAAATTAGGCAGTTACGCTAAAGCACCAGCTCAATTGCAATATGTTTTTAAAATGCCTCAAATACATTTTTCCTTTTCTCTTAATCCAACATCACAAGCAAGAACATTTTACATTCAGAAATCACAGCTTTGCCTGTCTAGAAAGGCAATAGCACCAAATAATGCACAAACAGTACCTTCTTCCTATATTTCTTGTTGCCAGTGGAACAGAGGAGACTACTATCCTCTCCAGTATCCAAATGTAAAAATCCACAGCACCAACATTTTTATAAATCAATCTTAGAAATGTAGTATTGCTGCAGGAACAAACATATGCCATATATAAGCATATGTGTGTACTTATACAATAATACATTTCTAAGATTGATTTATAAAAAATTTGGTGCTGTGGATTTTTACATTTGGATGTCTGGAAAAGCAAGGGGGCAGGTTTGAAAAAAATCCCTGAGAGCCAGTCAACAAATGCACTGCTGCTCCATATTTAACTGTTCTCTTCAAACAGCAATTTGCTGTGGATGTGCTGTGTTAAGGAAAACATACACAGGGCAGCCAGAGCCAAGCTCTGTTGGAAGAGAACAGTCTAATGTGGAGCAGTGCTGCAAAATGAAAGTGCTAAAAGTTCCTGCAAGTGTCCCAGTCTTTCTGCAAAGATGCTGCATTTTCTGTGATGACATGTCAGATCACAACATGTTCTGCCTTGGGACAGACCAAGTATAAAAATTGGGTCACAAAGGTATGTGGTATCATGGCATTAGGTTTTGGGGGAAAAAGTTTGAAGAACTCTGGTATACACCAATTTTCACTTAACTGCATGTAATAGACACTACTATAAAGAATAATATGCACAGATACTGATATATATATATATATATATATATATATATATATATATATATATATATAGGGGACACCCGGGCGGCGGCCATCTTGCAGGTCGCACTGAGCTTCAGCTCCTCAAGCTTCCTTCATTACTTTCCAAATTAAAGATACATTTCTATCAAGACTTTGTATAAAAAGGTGGAGAGGCTTGTCTGAAGAGGTCTACATTCCAGAAATAGGGTTTTGGAAGGTGACTGGGCTCCACGGCCCTCAGTACCGGACTTTACACTTTGAGGCCTTCCCCTATAATAGAAGCCTCAGCCTGTCCCCGTAACGAGCTGTGCCTTGAGTGCGCAGTCCCAAACTAAGCTTAATATGTATTCAGCTGCTTCATTGCTAACAGAGCTTAGCAATCTTTTGGAAGACTACCAGGCAACCTTTGAAATAACCCTACAAAATGGGCTATACCTACCCTCAACTACTAACCGGGTGGGAGACCCGTGGAGAGACTTCGATCCTGAGGAGACAGAGAGAGACGCCTCGTTCGAGCCCGGGCTGATAAACCACATCTCCCCGAGTGTGATACAGGCCTCTGCTACAAAGAGCTATGTGCGGTCTGCAGGACACTCACTTGCCTCAATGGAGATCGGGACATGTGATAAACTGAGAGTGGCCGATATCCCTGTCCAGAAGCCCCTTGATCCGCCTATAACCTTCAATACTTACCAATCAGATGGCGGCTCCTACACTAGCGACCGGCATGATGAACAGAGGTTCCCACCACATGATGCAAGGAGCCGGCAAACTTTGGAGACTGCCCTGTCCGTCGCAGAACTGGACCGCAAAATGACCACTGTGCAGGCGAGACCTAATAAGGCATCAGAGATGGCTTCGGGAGGAACAGATAATGCCTACCTCGCCATCCATCATGGAACTGCAGACCTTCATGTGGCAGAAGCACAGCCAAGCGCTGGGGCCTGGAACAACTCCAGTGTGACCCCGGATGGCTTGCTCTTAGCGGGAGAAGGTGCCGCAGAGGCGGCTTCAATTGTACTCTTAATACAAGCATCCCTGTGCAGAGTTGGAGTGGGGTAAATATGTGAACAGCACTAGTAAGCAGCCGTCACTCTCCACAGACGGCATCTTCTTTTTGTTTGTTTTTTCTCATACATCGGGCTGCTGGATACCAGTAGTCATGGCCACCCTGGGACAGATCTAAATAGATATTAAACGGAGTGCCCTGAACCTGTCTAACTTGGCCCTATGGCGGACTTGGCAATATATCTGTGCATAGACTCTCTGTCAAGTGCCCCCATATACCCCATGTTACTATGCTACTGTTTTCCTGCTTTTGGTGACTAGTGCGGCCTATAAAGTCTCCTCTGCTCTTCACAGTTTATGAACCCAATCCACTCCCTCCTCTGCTTACCTATTCTTTACATTTATATTTATTGTTCTACTTAGCAGAGGATATATAGCAGTAATCAAACTAACAGTTTTGGTATGCCTTGTTATATAAGCATACAATGCCTCTCACTATACTGTACTATAGTATACTGTCACCCTTAGAGCAAAACAGAGATCGCTCAGGCATAAGGGGTATATTTCTTTTTTATAGGAATTGTATATGAGTGAATATCTTCTTTAACTAACCTAGGTATTGTATATTGCCTATAACTTTAGTTGCTACAGCAATTACCATAGCCGTGTAGTAAACCGTCAGACACCATAAGTTATTTGTACTTTTTAAACCCCAGTTTTTCTCTCTGGGCTCTCCCAGCTGGTCTCTTTCTCCCTTCAAAAGTTGTTATTCCCCATATACTTATATTGCTCTCAGCCCCTCTAACTGCTTACCATCCAACTGGGTGCTGTATGGGGTCCCCCCCCCCCTTTAATTTGTATTAATGCTTGGTACAATATGTCTCATAGCAAACAAGCCTCATTACGATTTCTGTCCTCACCTACAAGTTGAATACAAATTTCACCCTAGTTGAAGGTTATATCATCCCTGTTTTTATCATCCTCTAAGGTCTAACAGCCTTCAAATGTATCCTAAGGGTCCAAGAGTGGCCCTATTTGTTTGTGTTTTATTATTATGTTTCCCCTCCATAACCCCCCATCAAGGTGACTATACAATTAGAGAGGTCCAAGAGCGGCCGCTACAGACTATTAGGGGGGATCATTTATCTTTCATAATCAATTGTTTAAGGGGTGATTCCTATCATGATATATTAGAAAATGAGGTCTTATTTAACTGGGAGCAATTGGATGTTTAGATAACACTGTTTTGATAAAGTAATTCTGACATATGCTAGACAAGAATACTGCTTTATTGACCTGTGACCCACCTGCATTTCTTGTATATTTATGTCCACATTGGTACTGTCTAATGCACCCTGCCTGTTATACTTTTGTTGAATGCCTCAATAAAAATAATATTTAAAAAAAAAAAAAAATATATATATATATATATATATATATATATAAATAAAGTGTAAAAACTTTTAAACACTTACTTAGAAGCTTCCAATTTAACACTATTAATGAGATTAGTCTGGGACACCAACTGAAAGAGGCCGATAGCTAAACCTCCCCCCTCCCATTCACATGAAAAGACCCATTATACAAACAGAAGCAGTCTGAAGTCTGTATACATCAGTATGCATCTAAAACTTTGGGGCATGGTTAGCAGTCTGAAAATCAGCACAATGTTACTTAAAAATAAGCAAAACTATACATTTTTAAAAACACACACCCAGGTGGGCTATATAAATGGATCATCTACAAAACATTTATGCAAAGAAAAATCTAGTGTAGAAAAGTAGAAATAAAAGCAATACAGCCTTAAAAATGTGGGGGTTCTAATCCTAGTAGGTATAAATATTATACCTTACAGAAAACTAGATTTTTAAAAAAAATATATTTGTATAAAACCAAAAGTTATGTATCAAATAAAAATATACTCTAACATATAAAAATATTTAAGATTTTTAAATCAAACCAGTGAATATCCATTTGGAAAATATGACTTTTAAGTCAGAAAACAGTCATGGGCGAAATGTTGGAATTCGTTTACTTCAGGGAGATCATGTCAGACTAATCTAATTGACTTCTTTGATTATGTAACAAAAGTATTAGACAAGGGTGGAGCAGTTGATATAGCATATCTAGATTTCAGCAAAGCATTTGACACCGTCCCACACAATAAACTTATTCACAAACTATATCTCCTTGGTCTAGATTCAAAAATTGTGAACTGGGTGGAATGCTGGCTTAAGGACAGAAAACAAAGTATCTTAGTAAATGGAGTTCATTCAGCAGAGGGGGCTGTTACTAGTGGTGTTCCTCAGGGGTCAGTTCTGGGGCCTGTTTTGTTTAACATATTTATCTGCGATATCAGCAAAGGGCTACAGGGGAAAGTATGTCTCTTTGCAGATGATACAAAAATTTGCAACAGAGTGGATGTTCCAGGGGCGGTAGACAAAATGAGAAGTGATATACAACAATTGGAGGATTGGGCAAACGACTGGGATCTAAAGTTTAACACAGCAAAGTGTAAAATAATGCATTTAGGGAAGAAAAATCCAAATGTTAATTACAGACTCAATGACACTTTACTGACTGTTACAGATGAGGAACAGGACTTGGGAATTATTATTTCAGATGATTTAAAACTTGGTAAACAATGTAGTAATACAGCGAGTAAGGCTAGCAGAATGCTTGGATGCATTGGTAGAGGTATTTGCAGCAGAAATAGTAAGGTTCTTATGCCACTTTATAAATCATTAGTTAGGCCTCATCTTGAGTATTGTGTGCAGTTCTGGAGGCCATATCTTCAGAAGGATATTAACAAACTTGAATCTGTGCAAAGGAGGGCTACCAAAATGGTACATGGTCTAAAAAATAAAACTTACCAGGATAGGCTCAATGACCTAAATATGTATCGCTTAGAGGAGAGAAGGGAAAGAGATGATATGATAGAAACTTTCAAGTACATTAAAGGGTTTAGTAAAACTGAGGCTGTGGGTATTTTACATAAAATGGAAAATTCAAGAACAAGGGGTCATGAGCTCAAGCTAAAGGGTAGTAGATTCAGGAGTAATTTGAGGAAGCACTTCTTTACAGAAAGAGTGATTGATTTATGGAATAAACTTCCTCAAGAGGTAGTAGCAACAAACACTGTGGGGGACTTTAAAAATGCATGGGACAAGCATAAGGCTATCCTACGAACTAGATAAGTTTATACTGTTAGGTAAGGTCGGGCAGACTTACTGGGCCTATGGCTCTTATCTGCCGTCAATATCTATGTTTCTATGTTTCTATGAATGCTGAATATGGCTACAGGCTGCGACATTTGGTATGTTTCGGATGCCGGATATATCAGTGTGATAGTGAACACAAAAAGATCTGGATTTCCACAGGCCTCTGTTTGTTGCTCTTTCACACTGATATATTAGTCTCAGAAATAAAACGAATGCCACCGCCTGCAGCCATATTTGGCATTTGTTTGATAAATCTGGAAATTTTGTGCATGCCTAGAAAATACAAAACATTATCATAGGCATATACCTATCAAAAAAGCATGCTCCCAACAAAGATATCCCTGTACTAACAAAAAGAGTTACTAGTGAACAGGTACTGACAGCGCCGTTTGAAGCAGATTAGAGATAAGAGCAAAGAATGCTGTCTACTGATTTTCTCTGATTATACATGATTTCTTGTGTTGCATAGCGGAGTTATTAAAATGTAAAGTTTAATCATATATTTTCACACCATGACATAAGAGGAACATCATTATTACAAATCGTATGCTTAAAAGGGACAGTATACACTTATTTTCATAAAACTGCAAAGTGCCGGAACAACCACATTAAATTTAGGTCCGCCCACCGGAGCAAACGGGCAGGAGCAGTGGACTCTCCTCCCATAAATGGAAATGAAATCAGGTAAGCATAATTTATGTTTTCCATCTTAATGGGAGGAGAGTCCACTGCTTCATTTATTACTTGTGGGAACAAATACCCAAGAGGACACTGAATGAACAAAAACGGGAGGGTAAAAAAAGGCGGACCATAAACTGAGGGCACCACAGCCTGCAGAACCTTTCTCCCAAACACATCTTCCTCCGAAGCAAAAACATCAAATTTGTAAAACTTTGTAAAAGTATGTAAGGAAGACAAAAGTAGCCGCCTTACAAATCTGCTCCACAGAGGTTTAGTTCTTAAAGGCCCAAGAGGCCACAGTTCTAGTTGAGTGAGCCGTAATCCTCTGAGGAGGATTATGTCCCGCAGTCTTGTAGGTCAAACGGATAATGCTCCTCAACCAAAAAGACAGAGAAGTGGAAGAGGCCCTCTGCCCCCTACGCTTCCCTGAATACACCACAAATAAGGACAAAGTCTGTCTGAAATCTTTTGTGGCCTGAAGATAAAAAAAACTTCAAGGCTCGAACCACATCCAAGTTATACAATAACCTTTCCTTAGATGTAGAAGGGTTAGGACACAAGGAAGGAACTACTATCTCCTGATTGATGTTACGATCTGACACCACCTTGGGAAGAAATCCCAACCCAGTGCGAAGCACAGCCTTATCAGCGTGAAAAAATAGGTAAGGGGGCTCAGATTGCAAGGCCACAAACTCAGAGACCCTGCGAGCTGATGCAATAGCCATAAGAAATAGAACCTTCCAGGAAAGAAAACAATGTCAAGCGCATGCATAGGCTCAAACCGAGCCCTTTGAAAAACCTTAAGAACCAAGTTTAAGCTCCAAGGAGGAGCAGAATTTCTAAAGACAGGTCTGATCCTAGACAGAGCCTGAACAAAGGACTGAATATAAGGAAGCTCCGCTAGCTTTTTGTGTAACAGCACCGACAACACCGAAATCTGTCCCTTTAAGGAAATGGCGGCAAGACCCTTATCCAGTCCATCCTGGAGAAAGGCCAGAATCCTGGATACCCTAACCTTGTGCCAGGGATATCCACGTTCCTCACACCAGGATAAGTAGGTAATCCACACCTTATGATAGATGCAACGAGTGACCAGCTTCCTGGCCTGGATGAGAGTATCAATTACTCTCTCAGAAAAACCTCTCTTAGCTAAGACTAGGCATTCAATCACCATGCAGTCAGCCTCAGAGAATCGAGATTTTAGTGTAGAAAGGGACCCTGAACCAGCAGATCTGTGCCAGGGTAACCTCCATGGAGGAGACTATGACATCCCCACCTGATCCGCAAACCACGTCCTCCGCGGCCACAACAGAGCAATCAGAATGGTCTAAGCATGCTCCTGTTTGATGCGGGCTACCACTTGAGGAAGAAGTGGTAACGGTGTAAAAATGTAAATTAGGTTCAACTCCCAAGGCTCCGCTAAGGCATTTATCAGCTCTGCCTGTGGGTCCCTGGACCGCGACCCGTATCTTGATGTTGAGTCTGGACGCCATGAGGTCTATCTCCGGTGTCCCCCATCTGTTGCAGATCTCCGCAAACACCTCGGGATGGAGAGACCATTACCCCGGATGAAACGATTGTCTGCTGAGAAAATCCGCTTCCCAGTTGTCCACAGCCATAATGTGGATCGCTGAAAGCGAACAATTGTGAGTCTCTGCCCATTTCAGAATCCAAAATACTTCCCTCATGGCTAGGGAGCTTCTGAGGTAATGTTGTCCGACTGGAATCTGATGAATCAGGACGACCCCAGGTGGGGCCAAGCCTTTAGAAAGTTGAATATAGCTCGATGTTCCATAATATTTATAGGTAGACTCGACACTTCTCGAGTCTATCTGCCCTGTGCCCGTCTGGCACCCCAAACAGCTCCTCATCTTGATAGACTTGCGTCCGTGGTTACAATCTCCCAGGATGGCCTCAGGAAGGATGTCCCCTGGGCCAGCTGTCCCGGACGGATCCACCAATGAGGGATTCCCTCACTCTGTTGTCCAGAGAGATCTGTTGGGATAGATCTGAGTGATTGCTGTTCCATTGTCTCAACATGTATAACTGAAGAGGTCTGAGATGGAACCTTCTCCCATCCAGGTACTGACCAGGCCTGACCCTGCTTAACTTCCGAGATCAGACGGGATTGGGTGCATTCAGAGTAGTGTGGCGGTAGGCTCCGACACTTCTGACAACCTCCTGTGACGAAAGGCAAAGAATGACTGGGGGATGAGGGGAGTGGGGGAGGTATTTAAGCCTTGGGCTGGGGTGTCTTTGCCTCCTCTTGGTGGCAAGGTTCTTAATTCCCACAAGTAATGAATGTAGCAGTGGACTCTCCTCTCATTAAGATGGAAAAAGTGTGTTAATCATACCCTTTCTGTGCAGTTGCCTCCATACTAAACTAAGCGGCTACGGATGCCCACGGCACATCACTTTTTTTTTTTTTTGCAATGAGGTGACTTTTCCACCTCTAAGCCAATAGCCATGCTAGCATACAGAACAGTGCTGATCAGCTAGCACATTGAACCAGTTAAAAGGCTCTCTTCCCTGATATTTCGGTAGTACAACCACTGGCAACAATGACAGCCTCCAAACATTTTGTGTCGTATTGTAATTGTTATTTTCAAATTGATTTAAATGCTTCTAGAGTTCATCATGGCAATGTTTCCATTTTATAATTTTTCTACACATTTCTTTTTTGTATTATTGTTATATCCTGTGCTGTTCTACATCAAGAGTATGAGTGTATAAATACACCAAAATTCCTTATACAGGCATAACTCGTTTTATTGCGCTATGCAGATATATATATATGCAGATATATTGGGAAATGTAAGTTTTTGGCAACCCTGTGTCAAGCAAGTCTATCAGCGCCATTTTTCCAACTTATATACATATAAACACATAAAAACACACGAATACACATGATGATGGTTAGCATTTTTAAGCATTTTTTTTTTTTAATTAAGGTATGTACATTGGTTTTTTTGGGACATAATGCTATAGTATAGTGTAAAGATAACATATGCACTGGGAAAGAAAAAAAAAATTGTGTGACTCACTTTATTGCAATTATCTGGAACCGAACCCGCAATATCTCCGAGGTACGCCTGTACACTTATTTTCTGGATTTATTGTATATGACATACAAAATATTCAATAGTGCCAAACAATCAGATATACAGATATATAGGGGTTTAGCAATTATATTACAAATCAAAGGGCCTGTAAATTTAATGGATTACTTTTAATACTGTGGATTGGTGCTAATAGGTGACGTGTGCGATTACCCCTTAACGACCAACGTACCCTGTACATCACGTGGCCGTTAAGGGTTTCCTGGCGCAGCTTTGCTGAAAACGGCTAAACTGTGCCAGTACTGCATGCCCCCTTCTGGAGGCATGCAGATATAGCACACTCTTACCAACATCAGCAAGACCTGCACTATAAACATGCCCAATAAAGAGGGCTTGTTAACGACAAGTAACTGATGTATGTCTGTTCACCTGTTGTGCTCTAAAACCTTAACAATGTGTGTGTATGTCTTTTTAATGGATTTAAACAGGAGCATCATCCATATACTGGGTTTGTTAGGTTATGGATTTTGCTCATTCTTATCAGTGTAAATGTACTTATGATTACTTTTTAAACTTTGACTGAGCAAGTAGTATTTGTTTGGGGATAATGCATCCTAATGTCATCCAATAAGGAAAAGGTGATGCCAGCATGTTTTTGGCATGTCCAAAACAAAAGTTACATTGGATAACTTTTTGGGGTACTTGTATTAACTCCAAATAACAGGCCACTTTAACATTATTCTTCTATATTTATGGGTGTTTTTCACGTTAACATTTATAGTAAGTGATAACATCACAAATTACATAACCAATTCAAAAACTGATGATACCGCACTATATAACATCAGGTATAATAACATTTCTGTAAATTAAAAACACAGGTAAATATCCCTATAAAGAAAAAGACCGTACAGCTCCCAGAAATGCAGTGCTTCTCTGGGGATGACTTTTAAACAAAGGATATCTAGAGAAAGAAGCAAATTTGAGATAGAAGTAAATTTAACCCTTTCGCGACAGGGTTACAGTTGTTCCGATTTAGACAAATTGAAACCACGCGATCGTGCACACAATCGCGAGGTTTCAATTATTGGATTGCGTCTGGGGGGCGTCCCTACAACCCTAGGAACGCCCACCAGACTGCGATCAAATCCTGGAAGCACAGAAGGTTTCAGGACAGCGGTTAGCTATGACGTTCTATTCCGTCATAACAGCTTTAACCCTTTGAGTGCTAAGCACTTTCCCACCTGGGTGCTAAGATTTTTAAAGGTTTTTTTATTTTTTGAACAAACATTTTTTAACTTTTTAAAAAAATAATTCAAACCCCCAAGATTACCTTTCCTATGGTGGGTTTTGGGGGTCTGTAGCTGCTTAGATGCCTGAGATACAGGCTTCTAAGCAGCATGCCCCCTGCTCCTATACTTAACATTGTTAAGTATAAATAAAGTTGTGCGGTGACGTCATCACGTTACTACGCGTGACGTCACCACACAAAACCGGAAGCCCCGGCGATGCCTGTTGCTCAACAGGCACGATAGCCGGGGTAGGAGCGGGTGGGATCCCCCAGATCTCCCTCAAGGTGGGAGAATGCTAATGACGGCTCTTAGCCATCATTAGCACCAGAGTGGGAAACTCTGTGACGGCTCAGAGCCGTCATTAGCACTCAAAGGGTTAAAGCCCAGTGTAATTATGACGGAATAGAATGGCATAACAGCATTAAAAAGGTCTATTCAAATTGCATTCCATATCTGAATGACGAAAGTGATAGTGCTACTCATGCAAAATATGGTGATTTTAAATAAAAAGTAGCTGAAGCCTCTCATCTGTAAAAATACAAGAAGCAAATATAAGCGAGCTTCAATATACATCAGAGATGGGCAACTGGGTACAGAGTCCTCTGGAAGGGAGAACAGCAGACAGAGGGGCACCCTGGAATCTTACTTAAATGGACAGTACACCATAAAATTGTTTTCCAATTAAAGGTATCTTCAATGACTTGTTATACCAGCTACAGAGTATAAAGCGCATGAGAAATTGCATTTTCAGTTTTTTTGTGTGAATATGAATTAAATTGTTTTGTGCTTTTAAACCACAGCCTATTACAATGGGTCGAGCTTCCAGCTAATATCAGATCTCATTATGTTATCACTATGTTTTTAACACAGACTTGCTTCCTTATCTTATATCTGTTTGTATACTAAAGCTCAATACTTAGAAAGAACAATGGAAAATTAAAAATTTTATTACTTAAACTATCCTGCACCACACTAAGAGTGTAATGTCTTTTGCTGGCTGTGTTTACATAGTTTGTCAGTAGCATATATGCCAGTATCAAAACTTTTAGTATAGGTTGAGATACCACAGGCTAAATCAGCTATTTCATATGCCGAAATAGGGGTAAAGGAGCTACTTGTAAACAATTTAATACTCTACAACAGGTAAAATAGATCATTGGGAACAATTTAAAGGGGTGAAAATTTTTGGGTGAACTGTTCCTTTAAATCTAGCTCTTTACCAGTGGACATTTTTAGGAAATATATTATTTTTGCGTTTAATAGCCATACATTTATATGAGGCCCCTAAGGCATTCTTATATGATATGTTGCCCCCTTGTGTTAGAAAGTCGATAGGGATGCACCGAAATTTTGGCCGCAGAAATGTTTCGGCCAAAAATTGCATTTTTGGCTATTTTGTTTATCTTTTTTTTGCCTGTTATTTTCTGTAAAATTATTGTGTAGCATATTTTAAATTTGGCGCTAGCCTAGAGATGCTGTTTTAGTTAAATTTCTTGACTTACTGTTTTGTATATAATAATAATTTTCTAGGACTATACTTTATTAGGATAATTGGTAAAAAAAACAAAAAAACAACCTATTAAATCTGATTCTGTTACACAGAACTAAATAAAGAATACTACCATATACAGCCAGTCCCCAGGTTACAAACAAGATAGGTTATGTAGGTTTGTTCTTAAGTTGAATTTGTATGTAAGTTGGAACAGGCACTTTTTTTTTTTTTGGTAAAACTCTAGCCAAACATTTTTTTAGTTTTGGATAGCATAGATAAAAAAATTTGTTTTGCCATCTGTGCCCCTGTTCAGAAAATTTCACATCACTTTCTGTCCGTGTGACAATTGGATTTTGAGTATTTTGGGTTATCAGAGAAAGAAGGATTGGCGATAAAGCTCTATTTTCTCAGTTTGTAAGTACGAGTTGTACTTAAGTCGGATGTCTGTAACCAGGGGGCTGCCTTTATTGATATTTAGAGGCCGAATTATCATATGTCTGTCGGACCTGATCCGACAGTGCGGATCAGGTCCGACAGACATCGCTGAATGCGGAGAGCAATATGCTCTCCCTATTCAGCATTGCACCAGCATTGCCAATGGGCCGCCAGCAGGGAGGTGTCAATCAACCCGATCGTACTCGATCGGGTTGAATTGTGGCAATTCCTGTCCGCCTCATCAGAGCAGGCGGACAGGGTTATGGAGCAGCGGTCTTTAGACCGCTGCTCCATAACTTGTGTTTCTGGCGAGTCTGAAGACTCGCCAGAAACACAGGCCCTCAAGCGCCATACGGAGCATGATAAATGGGCCTCTTAATATAGTTTTAAGTAGGGATGCACCAAAATTTTGGTCGAAGAAACATTTTGGCCAAAAATAGCATTATAGTTTTTTGCCTTTTTCTTTTCTTGGTAAAATTATTGTGAAGCATATTATTGTTTTAAAATATGTTTGTCCAATTTTAGTGTATTATTTTCAATAAAAGTGTGGTTATTTTATTGGCTTGCAGGTTTTCAATTCAGATTCATTCATTAAATAGTCTAATTATGCAAAAAAAAAAAAAAAAAAAAAAAAATATTTTAAAATAATTTGAATTTTTTTTTTTTTTATCTATTTTCGGCTTCTGTTTTTGGCCAAGTGCATCCTGGATTTTCGGGTCCAGAATTTCATTTCGGTGCATCACTAAAAGTTGACCATCACTGATCTACATAAAAAGAAAATTTATGCTTACCTGATAAATGTATTTCTTTTTGGAATACGATGAGTCCACGGATTTCATCCTTACTTGTGGGATATCGCCTCCTGGTCAGCAAGAGGAGGCAAAGAGCACCACAGCAGAGCTGTATATATAGCTCCTCCCTTCCCTCCCACTTCAGTCATTCGACCAAAGTTAGGAAGAGAAAGGAAAAGCCAAGGTGCAGAGGTGACTAAAGTTTAACAAAAATACCACCTGTCTCATAAAAACAGGGTGGGCTGTGGACTCATCGTATCCAAAAAGAAATAAATTTATCAGGTAAGCATAAATTTTCTTTTCTTTTATAAGATACAATGAGTCCACGGATTTCATCCTTACTTGTGGGATACAATACCAAAGCTATAGTACACGGATGAAAAGGGAGGGACAAGACCGGTAACCTAAACGGAAGGCACCACTGCTTGAATAACTTTCCTCCCAAAAGCAGCCTCAGCAGAGGCAAAAGTATCAAATTTGTGAAATTTGGAAAAAGTGTGAAAAGACGACCAAGTTGCAGCTTTGCAATTCTGCTCAACAGAAGCATCATTTTTGAATGCACCATGAGGAAGCCACAGACCTAGTGGAATGAGCCGTAATTTGTTCAGGAGGCTACCGTCCAGCAGTCTCATATGCAAAACGGATAATACTCTTCAGCCAAAAAGAAAGAGAAGTAGCCGTAGCTTTCTGACCCCTATGTGTCCCTGAAAAAACAACAAACAAAGAAGATGTTTGTCGAAAATCCTTAGTTGCTTGTAAATAAAACTTTAAAACACGGACTACATCTAAATTATGTAACAGATGTTCCTTCTTAGAAGAAGGATTAGGACACAAAGAAGGAAGAACAATCTCCTGATTAATATTCTTTGTTGAAACCACTTTAGGAAGAAAACCAGGTTTAGTACGTAACACCACCTTATCCGCATGAAAAATAAGATAAGGAGAATCATATAGTAACGCCGAAAGCTCAGATACTCTCCTATCACTAACAAAGGCAAAGAGAATGACTGGGGTGGGAGGGAAGGGAGGAGCTATATATACAGCTCTGCTGTGGTGCTCTTTGCCTCCTCCTGCTGACCAGGCGGCGATATCCCACAAGGATGAAATCCGTATACTCATCGTATCTTAAAAAAGAAACAATAATATTATTATTATTCTTTATTTATAAAGCGCCAACAGATTCCACAGCGCTGTCCATGGGTAACAAAGATAAAGGACAGTACAATATGAGACACCAGACAAAATTTAACAATCAAATACAGGGGGAATTGGGAGCCCTGTTCCCGTGGGAACTTACAATCTAAATGGGTAGGAGGGTGAGAAACAGGAGGTGGGGACTGCAAAGGTGGGAATGATGTTAGTGTGAACTTAGATGAGGGCAACTATTAGGCAAGTGGAATTCATTAGTTACCGAATTCCACTTGAACTAGGTCATATTTCAAAACACACTGCAGACTATTTAAAACAATATATAACCTGATAAATGTATTTATTTCTTGGAGGTGAGAGTCCGCAAGTCCTTACTCTTGGGAAGTACATTACCTGGCCACCAGGAAATACACTCTACACCAGATCTTTTAAGTATCCTTACTACTTCCCTTACCCTCCCAGTATTATGTATAGCCAAGGATAAGAGGAGGAAAGCAAGAAAGATGGTAGGGTAAAGAGGAACAACTAAAAACCAATATTCAAAAATTAGCGTGTACGTCGACTCACCACCAAGAAAGAACTGAATTTATCAGGTAAGAATAAATTATGTTTTCTTTCTTAAGGTGGTGAGAGTCCACAAATCCTTACTCTTGGAAAGCTAATACCAAAGCTGTGGAGTACACGAGAAAATGGGTGGGACAAAACAAAAAAGGCAGGTACCTATTTAGCAGGAACCACCGCCTGAAGAACTTTCCTGCCAAAAGCCACCTCCGCCAAGGCAGACACATCAAATTAGAAATAAACTTGAAGTCTGGTGAAAGCCCTTAATTACCTGCAAATAAAACTTCAACGCCCTGACCACATCCAAATTATGCAATAGTCTCTCCTTTGAGGATTTTGGATTTGGGCATAAAGGTGGTACAACAATCACTTCTATCTTAGCCAGCCTCCTTGACTAGGCAAAGAAAATACTGGGAGGTTAAGAGAAGTAGGAGGGATACTTAAAAGCTCTGGTGTAGAGTGTATTTGCCTCCCCCTGGTGGCCAGGTGATGTACATCCCAAGAATAAGGACTTGTGGACACCATCTTAAGAAATATATTTTAGATCACTTTAAAAGGTGCATGAAATCCACTACAGTACAACTGCAAGGGCTCCAAGTATGTCACATTCTGTATTAGGGCTAATCGGTAAGTTTGATCATAAAAATAGTTGTCAACAAATCTCATTATCAATTAGGTGGTCAGCGATTAGTTGGTCAGTTGCACAGCACCAGTTGCTTTAATCCAATGATCTACTGCAACTAAGATTATGCAAAAAAAATTTAATTTATTTATTTTTTTAATCTTTTTTCTATCTGATTAATCAGACAATAATCATCTGATTAATCGGATAGAAAAAAAAAAAAGATAAATAAAAAATTTTGCACAATACAATGTGCAGGAGTTCATCGGATTGAAGCAGCTAGTGCTGTGCAATTAACCAACTAATCGCTGACCACCTAATTGATAATGAGATTCTTTGACAACTATTTTTATGATCAATCTTACCAATTAGTTTGTTGCAGCCCCATTCTGTATTTTTACATTACAAAAAAAATGCAAAAGAAATTATACAGCAAAAATACTTCTAATGGCATTTCAAACCAAAGGGGATTACCCAACATAGATTTAATTTTGTTATAGACAAAAATGTTTCAACAATGACAGATGAAACCAGGTTAAACCTTGCCATTCACTGAGAAAAGAAACTTGTAAGTGAGCCCATTAGTTTTTATTAAAGGACCACTAAATACAGTAGAATTGCATAATTAACAAGTGCACAGTGAAAAAACAAGGCATTAGAACATACTCTGAATTTCAAATAAGCAGTAGTTTATTTTCAGCGATCAGCCAATCATCACAGTCTTGTACACCTATACTCTATGGAGTTGTGCACAAGCTCAGTAGGAGCTGGTGCCTTAAAGTGTGCATATAAGAAGAATGTGCAAAATATGATAATGCCAACAGGTTTTATTACATCTAGGCACCTCACATTTTACTACCAATGTCTACATTTGTATTTATTTTAAATCTCTGTATTTATATAAAATATTTCTCTGACCATCAAATATTGTGCAAACAGATCTTCAATATTACACCTGACTTCCACATTCTTTTAATATGTTTGTCAAGTACTGGTCAAGGTCCGTTACATCAGCTTTTATTATAGTAGTACCAGTACAACCCCCATCTTTATAAAAAATAAAAATTGAAGAATATCACAGATCTAATTTAAGGATATCATGAGTCATTCGTAATAACACAATTCACATCCCCCCTTTTTAGCCAGTGTAATTAACACTATGGAGCCGATTTATTATGATGTGGGCGGACATCGATAAATGCAGACAGCATATAAAATGCTTGTGCAATGCCACCCCCTGCACATTCGCGGCCAATCAGCCGCTAGAAGGTGGTGTCAATCAACCTGATCGTATTCCGCTGAGAGGTGGTGGACGAGTTAAGGAGCAACGGTCTTATGATTGCTGCTTCTTAACTTACATTTCCGGCGAGCTGTAAAGTACAGGGGTAGGTAGCAGCTTCCACTGCTTGGTAAATCTACCTCAAGGAGTATACTTTCTAAATTACAAGCATTATTTGTTCATATAGCCCAAATACTGTTTGCTTAATTCACAATTCGCCAATCAAGATCTACCTGTGGAATTCTAAACCACTACAAGTAAAGGTGGTTGCAAACCATTTTCTGACATAAAATGGAAGACACGGTCACATATTTTGTTGGATTATGGCCTTGTTTTATGAATTAATTTTTTATTTGCAGCTTTCACTGTACAATGGGACCATTTTAGCTTTTATAGAGAACCACATTCCTGCAGGTGAAAAACAAAAACACATAATATACTAAATCAAAATCATTTTTCATCACATCTTCAGTCACACAAGTCTACATTGCAATTACGAAACCTAAAGCAAAATGTACAAGAAAGAATAAGCAGACTTAAAGTGATGGTAAATTTGCATAATAGAGAAATAATAAATCTAATCCTCGCAATCTAATATTATAAGTTTCATTCATCATTTACATTACCAAGTCTAACTGTCACACCTCCGTCCGCCCTTCGTTAAACTGCCTTTCTTTGTTTTACTGAATTTTTCCAGTGTTAGCCAATCAATTTGAATTCTTGTTGCAGAGCTGCTTAGTAAAAAAAAGAAAAAAAAAAAAAAGTTTAACAAAAAGGGCAGACAGAGGTGCGACAGACTTGGTAATGTAAATGATTAACGTTAATTTAGCACAAAAAATAATAAAAAAAATTGATGAATAAAACATAATAAAAGATTACGAGGATCACGTTTATTTTTTCGGTATTGGGAAAATTTGCCATCACTTTAAAATTGTTCATAAGACCGAATCAACATCTAATATGGCACGTGCGAGAACCACAATTCCTATATAGAGTATATCTTGTTCCATGGGAAAAATCCCCATATCATTTTATTGAAACTAATTCAATGTGAGTTACCATGGTAACCACATGGTAAAACTAGCAGCAAGTCTTTGGATAGTCTGAAAATGTGAATCACTTTTAAATTTTCGGATGCATAAATATTTTAAAATCTTAATGTTAGTAGAAAACACACTAACATATACATACCTCTATATCAATATAAATAAGAATTTGTACAAAATGGAGACCAACCTGAGGTTTCTACAAAACATGTTGCACTTGGAACAAGCTTGTGCTTATTGGCAACATTGACAGGCAGACCAGACAGACACATGGCACACCTTAATCACATATATTACATTAAAACATACTAGTTTTTCTTATAGTGAGTGTAGAACAGCTAAACAATAATTATAACTGCAAAACATATTTTACTGTTTTCAGAAGCAAAATCTCACAAACCCAAACAGCATCAGAACGGATAAAAACCACAATCACATTACAAATGGGTAAACTTTTGTGCAATAAAGCCGGCAGTATAACATGTATTAATATTGCGGTGCAATTTATAAAACATTAAGACCCCTAAAATTTGTTGTAGCAGCAATTCTGCAAGTTAAAATGATCTCGATGACAGTGGCAATCTGCAGGAGTGAACTGGAAATGAATCAGAAGCAATAGCTTTTTCCTCTTTGCTTTCCAAGCTGCCATGTGGTGCCCAGGAACTGAAAGAAATACTAGGCCTAACACCGTGCTGGTCAAAGTTAAATATCTCTTAAAACAGAATACAGAGAATCTTTTTTTTTTTTTTTTTAAAAACACATTTAATTTCCAGCACAGAAACCCACTTTATCAGCATTTACCATAAATGACTTAGATTTTGAATGGAAGGGTAGTGCCTGTGTTTGTGCCAGTTAATGTTTATTAAACTGCTGTTTGAGTTACATATTTACATCTTTAGAATCACTTTCTATACGGATATGAAAATTGTACACGGAGTTCAAAACGAAGCATTAGCAAAGTAAATAAATAAAGAAGGCAGTTAGCAAGGACACATGGCACCCATGTTTAAAACGATATTTAACATGAAAAAAGCAAAGAAATAAAAGAACATCCTTCTTAAGGATCAATACAACTATGTAAAATTAGTTATACGAATTATTGAAAAGAAAAAATAGAAAGTTTGCATCCACCCAAATATTCAAAACACAAGATAGCTTATTCATTACTTCACCATGTGCTCTGCATTTACATACAGTTTAATGATTTTAACACTGACCAAGGTTTACATTGGAGAAATAAAACACTTTATATTGCCTTGACAATTCATTCAAAAGTGAAATAATGATATAGCAACTCAATTTTTCACGTAGAAAAACTAATATATGTAGTAGAGTCACAAGCACAAATATGACATACACACATTATATCCCCCAACACCTAGCATGTAAAACACATTGTTCAACAGATTCATGGCCTGAATGCTTCTGTATTTAGACAAATACGAATGGCTAGGCCATAGCTGAGGGGGATGGGCACATCTACTTAATCACATTTTAAAAGTTTAGAGCAATATATAATAGTAATAGGAAAAAGAAACAGATTATTTCATTGCTCACAATTCCAAATTAAAAAAATAAATCCATCATCTGCAGTTCTGAACTTAGGTCCAAATATCACAGTTAATCATATCACAGTATATTTGTTATTTGTACAAAAGAAGCATATATTGTATATTATTGCAGAGTTTATTTTGAACATTTTAAAGAACTAAACAAGTAAAAATAAATAAATAAAACCACAGACTGAAAACCTCACAGAAATGCTTTTGGCATCTCTACCTGCAAAATCAGTGTTCAGCTTGGTAACGTTTAAAAACATTTTTTATCCTAACTAGTTAATACTTACCCAATGATTATTTTACTCGTCATCTTTGTATTAGATAATCCAATGGAAAATTAGATCAAAAAGTAATCGGAATAATAAATCCAGTGTGAAGGTTTCAGCTCAGTTTCCATGTGCTCTTAGCACGCGCTCAGCTTAATGGAACGTTCTGCTGTCGGGCTGTCGTGACGTCACAGAACACACAGACACAGAAACATACACACCCCCTTCTTGTTCAGTTGCATGCTTATGGGTCCTGCAAAGTTGATGGGATGCTGCAGCACATCACACCCACAGCTTTTACACTAAAATTCTCTGCAACTCTGAAGGTGTCTAAAGCTGCAGTTTATTTCTTCATTGTGCTTCTGTCTGTTCACAGAGAAGCAGCACTGCCTCTAGTGCAGAGGTTAAAGTGGGAGTGGAGAAGGGGGTGTAGGGAGACAAACAGGAGCATTACAGCTATGGACTGAGTTACAGAAGAGGAAGGCCTACTAAAACCTGAGCTTTCCCTTTACCAAAATAAGAAGTTTTGTTATTGTACTTGGATATTAAATATTTATAAAGTAATAACATAATTTGTGTTCGGATTTGTCTTAAATTATGTGACCATAATTAAAAATGTATGGTTACTGATTCTAAAATGCAAATGACAACACACTAAGGGCTTAATGATCAAAAACTCACCAGTATGGAAAGAAATCACACAAAATCTTTGGTATTTTTCTTTTAGACCTTATATTGTAATGCAGGCTTCTCACATAAATAACAGTACATAGGGACAAAAACATGTCTCAAGATAAAATTAGTGTTTCTAATTTTTTCAGAGGGGCCTCGGTCTCACTGATCATCTTGCCAAAGTGTAGAGATTTAGATAATTGAGCAGTAAAACAGTATAATAAAACCGCAGCAACATAGTAAATACACAGATTAACACATAAATATATATGTATTATATAAGCATATACATATATATTTAAAAATGTTGCAATCGCTGCATGACTTACTCCCTTCGCTGCGCTTAGGAGCCTAGTGAAGTCTATTGGAGCCTATGGAAGCGCGCTCTTGTGAACGCAATGCTTCCTAGCAACGAGAATGTGAGGTCACATTTGCATTGCTCTTAACTTGTAATACCAGCACACAATAGCATGTGCTGGTATTACAATGTGGTGCCCTCATATCGATTGCGCGCAAGCATTATTTAGTGCTCCACTTGTAATATAGTCCTAAATGCAATTTATAAACGTAGTATTGAGGTTTTGCCCCACCTTCCCCTAGTCATGGGTGCCGCCATGTTCAAATCTGTCTTTCACTATATTCCTGATCTGTTTGCACATGTGCAGCAGCTCTCCTTCAGATACCTGCTGTGCAACCTAGGTTACAAGATAGCACCCATGATTAAAGGGAAGTACATAAGGTGCATGAAGTTAAAAGGACAGTCTAGTCAAAATTAAACTTTCATAATTTCCAATTTACTTTCATCATCAAATTTGCTTTGTTCTCTTGGTTTTCTTTGTTGAAAGCAAAACCTAGGTAGGCTCATGTGCTAATTTCTAACCCCTTAAAGGCCGCCTCTTATCACAGTGCATTTCAACATTTTTTCACAGCTAGACAGTGCTAGTTCATGTGTGCCATATAGATAACATGGTGCTCACTCTCGTGGAGTTACTTAGGAGTTTGCACTGATTGGTTAAAATCAATTCTGTCAGAAGAAATAAGGGGGCAGTCTGCAGGCAAGGTAGTGACAGAGGTCCCTTCAAGCTCAGAGTTTTAATTAGAATAACATTTTTTTGCTGTATTCTGCTAATGCCAAAACAAAATATACTTTTAACTCCAATGCAGTATAGATGGTTCTTCTATCCCTTCCAAAGTAAATGCCAAAGACACAAATCTATTTTAAAAAATAATAATAATAATAATAATAAACTAAATGTAATTATTTATCGGCATGTGTTGTATATGAAAATACCTGTAGCTGTAATTTAACTTATATTGGAACAAAATACACACATTGATAAAAAGGATTCTATCAACCCAATAACATAACAAAGAAAACATGACTATAGTTTAGCAAGATGCATATTACATGATGTTGATCCATCCTTTATTACCATACAAAGAAGTTAACTATTTAAAAATATAATGATTTTACTAAACAGGACACATTCTGGATATATTTATTTTGTGATTCAGTCAGAGCATACACTTTTAAATAGAATTCTATTATCAAATGTACTTCGTTACCATTATACTCTTTGTTGCAGGGATACCTAGGTAGGTGTCTGGGGCACTACATCACACGAAATAGTGCTGCCATCAAGTGCTCTTGCAAATGGATAACATTCTTGCAAATATAGTGCTCCAGAAATGGGCAGGCTCCTAAGCTTACGTTCATGGTTTTCAACCAAAGATTCCAAGAGAACAAAGGAACTAGACTACTAGAAAGCTGTTTAAAATTGCATGCTCTATTTGAATCATGAAATAAAAATTTGGGGTTTCATATCCCTTTTAACCCCTTAATGACAGAGGACTTACCAGGTACGTCATAGAAAAACATTCCCTTAATGACAATTGACGTACCTGGTACGTCCTCTGTTGTTAGCAGTGCTGGAAGCGATCATGATCGCTTCCAGCTGCTTACAAGGGATTGTAGTGATGCCTCAATATTGAGGCATCACTGCAATCCCTTATTTTGCCCACCGATGCAGAAAGGGCCCTCTGCATCGGACTATGGCGATCAGACATTTGTTGGTGGGTGGGAGCAGCTTCTTTGAGGAGCGTTAAGCATATGCTCCATATCTCTGTAACTCACAGCTCCGTTTAAGCCAATATCGCCGGTTGCGGCCGGGGGGGACGGGGGGCGGGTGTACGCGCATGTGCGCGCGCATGCAAAATATGCCCGAGAAAAAAAATCAGATCAATAAAGATGCATGGGGATCTTCTTTGTTTAGTAAGGGATCTGGGAGGGGGAGGGATGTAGATAATTAAGGGGGGCCAGCTACACTACAGAAAACTAATTTTTAATCTAAAAAAGTTAAAAAAAAACTATTTTGGGGGGCAAATTGGGTACTGGCAGACAGCTGCCAGTACCCAAGATGGCGGCAAATAGGTAGAGGGGGAGGGTTAGAGAGATGTATGGGGGGATCAGGGAGGTTGTGGGGTAAGGGGGGATGCAGACTGCAGACAGTATGAAAAAAAAAATAACAAAAAATAATAAATGATTTTTATTTCAGTACTGGCAGACTTTCTGCCAGTACTTAAGATGGCGGTGACAATTGTGAGGTGGGGGAGGGAAGAGTGCTGTTTGAGGGAGGTCAGGGGGGGATCAGGGGGTGGGATGTGTCAGGTGGGAGGCTGATCTCTACACTAAAGATAAAAATTAACCCTACAAGCTACCTAATTAACCCCTTAACTGCTGGGCATATTACAAGTGTGGTGCGCAGCAGCATTTAACGGCCTTATTATTACCAAAAAGCAACGCCAAAGCCATATATGTCTGCTATTTCTGAACAAAGGGGATCCCAGAGAAGCATTTACAACCATTTATGCCATAATTGCACAAGCTGTTTGTAAATAATTTCAGTGAGAAACCTAAAATTGTGAAAAATGTAACAGTTTTTTTTTATTTGATCGTATTTGGCGGTGAAATGGTGGCATGAAATATACCAAAATGGGCCTAGATCAATACTTTGGAATGTCTTCTAAATAAAAATATATACTTGTCAAGGGATATTCAGGGATTCCTGAAAGATATCAATGTTCCAATGTAACTAGCGCTAATTTTAAAAAAAAAGTGGTTTGGAAATAGCAAAGTGCTACTTGTATTTATGGCCCTATAGCTTGCAAAAAAAAAAAAAAGAACATGTAAACATTGGGTATTTCTAAACTCAGGACAAAATTTAGAAACTATTTACAATGGGTGTTTTTTGGTGGTTGTAGATGTGTAACAGATTTTGGGGGTCAAAGTTAGAAACACTGCAGAAATGTAAAAATAGCCATTGTCATTAAGGGTAAGAAAATTGAAAAATGGTCCGGTCATTAAGGGGTTAAGGCTCTACAGAAAGAATCCATTTGCAAGTAAGACCATACATACGCTGTCAAAATCGTACACATAAAAGGAGAGCAGGAGCGCTGTAGCTAAAGGTGGATTAACAAGCGCAAGTATATAAATGCAAAAAGACAAATGAGTGCAAAATTAATGGCTATGCCACAATTTATTAATACTGGTGCAATATATGGAAAAAACAAACTGTGTTATGAATCTAATAATATATACTAAAAACGGACGTCTCCGTTTATAAAAAAGGGGGTAAAAGTTGCCACCACATAAAAGCTTAAAAAACAGTCATAAAACCTTGAGTAGGTGCAAATAGGCAAATCCGGATAGGTACTAATTTTACCTTGTAAACTCCAGGTAACAGTCTCAACTGCGGGAAGTGTTTAACTCGAGTGCCTCTGTCAAAGCTTACAGACGTGGTCGGGTGACGTCACTTTTATGGGCGCTGTCCCAAAGAAGCAATCCTATTGGTCACTTTCGGTCCTCTGGATCAAAGAGAATGTAGGTGCCGAATTCCACACAACAGAGTAACCGCTCTTAAGTGCCTAATAGCACGCAGGGTACTTGTAATTAGAGAAGTGTGTGGATGGCACAGGTATCAGTCTTAATTCAAAGCAGCCCCGCTGCAAACTTGGTCAGCGGTCTTTAGAGTATAAGTGGATCCAGGTGCACTGGTTAGTGGAATTAGCTTGTCAAGTATTCCACAAATCCTTCCAACAAGTTCTTACAGGCACCACAGCTCCAGTAAAGTAGCAAAACTAGTGTAGCTCAGAATACACAAATAAATTCTGTCTTATATGTTGCAACTTCACAACAACGCGTTTCTCCCTATAAAGGACTTTCTCAAGATGAAGTTGTTGCAACATAGGAACCTATTTAAAGGAGTTTCCGGCTTTTCCATTGGTCAAACTGAACTGAACTGAAAATTAAGGTGGTATGAGATATTATAGTGGTATTTGGCAACACTGTGGTGTTAAGGCAACCAAAAAAAATTATATATATATATATATATATATATATATATATACACACACATACATAAATATACACACACATAAAAATATGGCTGCTAATTCACAAATTAAATAAATAAATACATATAAAGTTTAAGACATTTGATAAGTAAAGTGCATAACTTATAGTGCATCAAAAATCATCTATAAAAATGATTATCCAAAATAAAAAATTATTATTTATATATTAGTGAAAATGAACAATTAATCCAGTAAAAACGGGGAAATATCCAACTCTGAATTTAGGCCAGTACGAAACAGCGTTTCATATTTATAAATGTATTCAGCCTCCTTTAGTCGTAAATACTTGTCTATATTGCCACTCCTCCAATTCTGTTTCACATGCAATATCCCCCAATATTTAAGATCTTTGGTCCTACCATTGTGCACTTGTTTAAAATGTTTGTAGAGTCTCGTATCATCTGATCCCTTTTCAATGCAGAGAAGATGTTCCCTTATCCTATCTCTGATAATTCTCCAAAATATACCAAATTACAGGTGCATTTTAAAACGTAGATGACCCCCTTAGTAGTTCATCTAATGCAGTCTTTTATCAAAATATCCTCTCCTGTAGTCTGAATATTCAATAAGCATCTTTTATCACTATGTTGACAGGCTTTACAGGAATAACAGGGGGAAAAACCTGATATCCTCTCTCCATGTAGATTTTTTTGAATAAATCCCTGTTTCTTATTACCATTACAAACACTATTTGCCAAAATAGATTTCAGATTTCTAGATTTTCTAAATATCACGCTTATATGGAAGTGAGTCTCCCAATATAGGGCCTGCTTTAAGTATAGCCCAATGCTTGTTTAGTATGCTCCTCATTAGGCCATGATCAACACAATATTCAGTAATAAAGGGTACATCAATTGAATCTGAATTTTTTTCAATGTTTTTTTGTTTATATGAAAGGAGAGACTTTCTATCAGTCTCCCTTGCCCTTACTACTGCTTTATTAACAAGTTCTTCCTTATATCCCCTATCTTTGAATTTCTCGACTAAGACTCCAATCTGGTTCTCAAAATCTGATAGTCTGGAGCAGTTTTTCCTTACCCTCAAACTCTGCCCTACAGGGAAATTCTCCTTCCATTGTTTAAGGTGACAACTCTCTGCGTGTATAAAGCTGTTGGAATCAACCTCCTCAAAATGGGTTTTCGTTTCCAAAGATTTGTTAATCACCATAATTTCTAGATCTAAAAAGACAATGTTCTCCTTGCTGTAATTAAAGGTAAAATGTAGGCCTCTGTCATTGGCATTCATATCAGTGAACATTTTGTTTAGTTTTACTTCAGATCCCCTCCATATCATCAGGACATCATCAATGTATCTTCTATAGAGCACAAGGTCTGCACCAAAGCCACCCTCCTGGAAGAAAGATTCCTCCCAGCTACCTACAAAGAGGTTGGCATAACTTGGTGCAAACCTCGTGCCCATAGCCGTACCCTCTGTCTGTAAATAAAACTTATTGTTGTACATGAAATAATTATTTTTTAGTATAAAAGCTATGCTTTTCAATAAAAATTCCTTTTGCTCTGATTTCATTTCTAAATCGGTGTCCAGATATTTCTTTATGGCCATAAGGCCCTTTTCATGATCTATCACTGTATATAATGAGGTTATGTCTCCAGTGACAAAAAATAGACCATCTTCCCAATTTATGGTTTCTAAGATGTTTAGAACTTGGGTGGAATCCCTCAAATAAGAGTCCAAATTCCTCACAAATTTCTGTAGGAAGGTGTCCACGTATTGTAAGAGATTCGAGGATAAAGGTTGGTTTAAATTTGTATGTATTTTGGGAAGGAAGTAGAACACTGGGACCCAGGGCTGCCATCAGGGGGTGACAGGGGTGACTCCTGTCAGGCGCCCAATGGGCTAGGGGGGCCCCATGAGGCAAGAACTAAAAAATAAAAAAATAAAATTTTTGGCAGTCACCAGTGGGTACTACAGCAGAGTCCTAATTGAGCATGGGAAATGTTATTACAAGGAGTAAAGTATTAGCATTTGAGAGGATTTCTGAGTGTGCACTAAACCACTATGCACAGTGCGAGACAGACTTAGCACTTTGTTTGTACAGTGTGTCAGACGGCTGATCACTTTAATTTGCAGAAGAGGTAGCAATTACTTAGCAAATGTTTTTATATTTCTTTGTGTAATTTAAGATTGTAACTTCAGTGTGGTAGTAGTTGTATACCACACTTTTTTAGCAGCAGTGTATTTATGATTATTTGACAATGCTGTAGAAATTCTATATTTGAAATCATGCAGAAATGTTTCCTCCTCAATACACAAATGATATATATTACATTCCAGTTTACAGCCCCTTTATGCAAGGACTTTCCAGATACAAGGAGGCATTTTATCTAAGATTTTTACATCAGCATAACATGTTATACTCTCAGACTAAGATTGCTCAGTGTTGGAAATGAGACAGGTTAACTTAAAGCTGTTCAGTTTACACTACAGCTGACTTAACTTTGAAATGCATACCAACAAGCTTAAATCCTGCATTTGACCAGATCTAATGGTATGAGTACCACAGCTTATGGTTCCACCAAAACCATATAGAGTACAGCATTTTCAAAATCCACAACTACAGCCTTGTCGGCAGGCTTGATGGTTACGTTATGGTTCCTTTTTAAATTTTCCAGAGTAAGTTTATCTTTTTTACTCATATTAATTTTGTTAAATTTAGATAGCTGGCTTTTCTTTAGATCTCTAAGGACCATTTGCTCAAAGGTTTCAAGGTTATTTCCTTTGGCAGAAATAGGGGTAAAGGTGGATTTAGATCTTAAATTAGTGTGAATAAAATGATCCTGTTTAGTCTCTACCCTATTAGTTGATGCAATTTCGAGTGGACTTCTCATATAGTAACGTTTGAGAGTGAGGTTTCTAACGAACTTCCTAATGTGTATATGGGTATTGAACTTATAAAGCCTTGTGCTAGGTGCGAAAGAAAGACCATAGCTTAAAATCTTTTTTCTTCATCTTTTAAATCAATACTACTGATATTAAAAACTCAATTTTTCTTTACCTCCAACCTTTTGGCTTTGTGTGTTTGCCCCACTCCCTCTTGTTCCTCTTTTTTTGTTTACCCATACATTTGGCTTGTTCTTTTCTAGTAGATCCTTTGACATGCCCTCCCTTAGAGGGCTGTTCCCTAAAAAAGGAACCTCAATACCTTCGTGTCTGGGTCTCTCTACTTCATAATTTAGTGGTACATACCTATTTCTTACTGGTGTCTCCCATTTATCCCTATTATCCCAAAAGTGTTCATTTGTTCTATATGGTTCTGATCTTTTTTTGTCATAAATTGTTATTGTAGTTTACATTCCTTGCCTCAGAGTGATAATTCTGTACATCATGAACATTAGGTTTCCTGAAATTGTAATATTCTCTATTTTGTATTCTATTGGTATCATAATAATCTGGTCTCCAAGATCTGTTTAAATCTCTATTTCTATCTCTATAAGTATTTTGTCTAGAATGGACAAAATTCGTATTATCTTTCTTCTTATTATGGTTAACTACCGTCCACTCATCTTTGGAAGTATTAGTCTCCATATTATAGTGGTGCCATCACTATTAGTGTCTGGGTGGGGTTTCATAGTATCCCTATCCAGCTTCTTCCATTTAGTTTTCAAAATATCTTTATTTAGGGTTACAATCCTCTCAATCATAGCTTTCTGTTTCTCTTTGAATTCCATTGATTTCTTATCTTTTAATTTATATTTAATATCTGTTATCTCCTTCTCTAAATCTACAAGAGTGTCCTTTCTGGACCTTTTCAGAATCTCCATTAAGTCTATTGATGCTTTGGATAATACTCCTTCCCACTCTAACTGGAATACCTCTTTAAGGGGAAATGCACATGCTTTAATTATTTTCAAGCCTTTAGGAATTATGCCTTTCCCAGTATATTTATTTAGGAAGACATTCTCAGTTTTCTGTTTCAATTCCTTAATTAAAAGTTTTTCTAACTTGTTTAAAATATCCCCCAAGCTTTCATACTCTGAGAAAGTAGCATTCATATAATTCTTTATATAAGTGGTCTCTAAACTCAAAAATATCTTCCATATTGGAGGATAGAGACATTAAAAATATTAAAACAATAACAAGATATTTAAACAATATTTAAACAATGTTTAATTAACTCCACAAGTGATTTTAAATGTGTTAAAAAGCAGTGATATGAAAAAGTGATATATCTCAAACAAACAAAATGAGAACCAACCAGGGTGACACCAGGCCTTAAATTACATTAGAAATGAACAGGAGCGCTGTAGCTAAAGGTGGATAAACCAAATGAATAAATGTATTAATAGTGATCCTAATAATATGCAAAACCTAATCGGTGTGTTTAAACGATATAAACAGGTGATACAAAGTGGACATAGAAAAAAACTTAAAGATCTATGTATACCATAGATATAACGTGAATACGGGGTGTTAAAATTGTAACACTAGTAATAATCAATAAAGTCGTTATTTTGTACTAAGCAGTGACAATATGGTGTGTAAGTGCAGAAATATAAATAATAACTGTACAAAAGTTAAATAAGTAACAAGGCTCTGCCTAAAATTTTATCAAAACGTCAGACATATAGAAATATTGGTACAATATAAGATTAAAAACGGACGTCTCCGTATAAAAAAAGAAAGAAAGGTTTCCACCACAGAAAAGGGGAAACAGTCACTGAAAGGCTTTCTTTCCAAATAGAAACGCCAACAAATCCGGATAAACAGTTATTTTAAGAGCAGAGATCTCAAGCTTACCCCCAAACAGTTTGGCAATCGGTTCCGTTGAATGAAGTTACCGCCGTGGCGGACGTCACCTTTCTAGGCGCTGTCCTGAATGTGCAATTTGATTGGTCCTTGTATGACCAGCTTGAAACTTTTAGCCGCCGTGTTCCACAGGACAGAGTATCCGCTCTTAAGTGCCCAAAAGCACGCAGGATACTCTTTGGATATATGTGTAGAAGGTGCAATTAGTAGAATTAATCAATGATCATTGGTCTCACCTCAGACCGGAATGGCAATGTTCAGTGCACAAATAGGTACCAATGTGCAGTGAGTTCGTCCTGGCTCGTTGGGTAATGCTGGTTTATCAGATGACTGTTCCCAAATTCTGTTTTTTGGCCAGTAACCAACAACAGCGCAGTGACAAGGTGTAGAAAAAGTTGTAGCTTCAACTACAAATAGAAATACAATACATATGCATCTTGGGATCATATGGTAGTAAGGAGCAGGTTGAATCCATCGGTCATTAGTTTCTCAAAATGTGTTAGGAGGATTTTCACCTTAGTCAGGTCTTCCGCCATAATCAACTGCCAACAGTCCACAATGTCACGACTGTAAATACTCAGCAATTATTATTATCTGTTATTTGTTGCGCACCAACAGATTCTGCAGCGCTATAATAAAAGGGCTTTCTGGCTTTCTCTTATGTAAACTGTTGAAGTGGCTTAATTGAAATTATTTAATTGAGTAGACATATTTCTTCTGCTTAACCCCGGAGGTCGGGGGGGCAGTTGGGATCTGCACTTAAGAGCCAACAGCCCAGTACGGCCAATAGGGTTAGAATTCGACAGAATTATAAATTCTGGTTAGTAGCGGTTTCATAAATCTGAGCTCTGATTACAGATAAAAGGGCATTGAGAACCTTGGTAAATATTCTTGGAGCTGTAGCTAGACCAAATGGAAGAGCAACAAACTGATAACTGGTAATATTCTGGGTGAACTGGGATGTGAAGGTAAGCATCCTGTAAATCTATTGTGGACATAAAGTGACCTTGTTCAACAAAAGGCAGAATAGTCCTGAGATTCCATTTTGAAAGTTGGAATTCTTACAAATTTGTTTAGAGTTTTCAGATCCAAAACTGATCTGAAAGAGTCTTCCTTCTTTGGTACAATTAAGAGATTTGAATAAAACCCCATCCCCTGTTCCTGCAAAGGAACAGGAACAATTACTCCCATAAATTCTATATCTTAGACATATTACGCTTTTATTGGATGTTTTGGAATATGGGCGAGAAAAAAACCTTTGTGTGGGAGGTCTTATTTTGATATCCCTGAGAAATAATGTTTTGATTTTGGACAGATTGTAACCAAGCATTCTGAAAAAAGTTTAATCTGCCCCCTACCAGTAATACTGGACTGGGGGGGGGGGTCGCACCTTTATGCAGTCTTAGAGGATGGATTCAATTTCTTATTCTGTTTGGATTTGTTCCAATTTGAAGTGGGTCTAAAGACTGAGCCAGAGGGTTTAAGGGAGGAGTGTTAGGATAACTGAATTAATACCCTAATATATATTTGTATGATTGTACCTATTTGAACTCTCCACTCAGTCTCACACCACACTTTGGGCATTTACAGCTAGATTTAGAGTTCTGCGGCCAAAGGGGTGCGTTAGCTACGCTTGCTTTTTTTCTCCCGCACCTTTTAAATACCGCTGGTATTTAGAGTTCACAGAAGGGCTGCGTTAGGCTCCAAAAAAGGGAGCGTAGAGCATATTTACCGCCACTTCAACTCTCGATACCAGCGGTGCTTACGGACACGGCCAGCTTCAAAAACGTGCTCGTGCACGATTCCCCCATAGGAAACAATGGGGCTGTTTGAGCTGAAAAAAAAAACTAACACCTGCAAAAAAGCAGCGTTCAGCTCCTAACGCAGCCCCATTGTATCCTATGGGGAAACACTTCCTAAGTCTGCACCTAACACCCTAACATGTACCCGGAGTCTAAACACCCCTAACCTTACACTTATTAACCCCTATTCTGCCGCCCCCGCTATCGCTGACCCCTGCATATTATTATTAACCCCTAATCTGCCGTTCCGTACACCGCCACAACCTACATTATACATATGTACACCTAATCTGCTGCCCCTAACACCGCCGACCCTTTATTATATTTATTAACCCCTAATCTGCCGCCCCCAACGTCGCCTCCACCTACCTACACTTATTAACCCCTAATCTGCCGACTGGAGCTCGCCACTACTCTAATAAATGTATTAACCCCTAAAGCTAAGTCTAACCCTAACACTAACACCCCCCTAAGTTAAATATAATTTAAATCTAACGAAATAAATTAACTCTTATAAAATAAATTAATCCTATTTAAAGCTAAATACTTACCTGTAAAATAAACCCTAATATAGCTACAATATAAATTATAATTATATTGTAGCTATTGTAGGATTAATATTTATTTTACAGGCAACTTTGTAATTATTTTAACCAGGTACAATAGCTATTAAATAGTTAATAACTATTTAATAATTACCTACAAATAAATACAATTAAATAAACTAACTAAATTACAAAAAATAAAAAAGAACTAAGTTACAAAAAATTAAAAAATATTTACAAACATTAGAAAAATATTACAACAATTTTAAACTAATTACACCTACTCTAAGCCCCCTAATAAAATAACAAAGCCCCCCAAAATAAAAAAATGCCCTTCCCTATTCTAAAATTAAAATAGAAAAGCTCTTTTACCTTACCAGCCCTTTGTGGGGCATGCCCCAAAGAATTCAGCTCTTTTGCCTGGAGAAAAAAAACATACAATACCCCCCCCCCCCAACATTACAACCCACCACCCACATACCCCTAATCTTACCCAAAACCCCTTAAATAAACCTAACACTAAGCTCCTGAAGATCTTCCTACCTTATCTTCACCACACCGGGTATCACACCGATCTTGGATGACGTCCCTTAAAGGAACCTTCATTCGTCGTCTAGTCGTCGGAAGAAGAGGAGGATGGATCCGCGGTGGAGGTCTTGAAGATCAGCCGGTCGTCATCGGATGGAAGAACATAGAAGATGCGGCTTGGATGCAGATGTTTGCCGGTCCGGATGTCCTCTTCTGCCCGCTTGGATCAAGACTTCAGCCGGAGGATGGATGTCTTCAGCCCTCCGCTTGGGCTTGGATCAAGACATCGGAGCCAGGACGGATCAGTGTGATACCCGGTGTGGTGAAGATAAGGTAGGAAGATCTTCAGGGGCTTAGTGTTAGGTTTATTTAAGGGGGGTTTGAGTTAGATTAGGGGTATGTGGGTGGTGGGTTGTAATGTTGGGGGGGGGGGGTATTGTATGTTTTTTTTCTCCAGGCAAAAGAGCTGAATTCTTTGGGGCATGCCCCGCAAATGGCCCTTTTAAGGGCTGGTAAGGTAAAAGAGCTTTTCTATTTTAATTTTAGAATAGGGTAGGGCATTTTTTTATTTTGGGGGGCTTTGTTATTTTATTAGGGGGCTTAGAGTAGGTGTAATTAGTTTAAAATTGTTGTAATATTTTTATAATGTTTGTAAATATTTTTTTATTTTTTGTAACTTAGTTCTTTTTTATTTTTTGTACTTTAGTTAGTTTATTTAATTGTATTTATTTGTAGGTATTTTATTTAATTAATTTATTGATAGTGTAGTGTTAGGTTTAATTGTAGATAATTGTAGGTAGTTTATTTAATTAATTTATTGATAGTGTAGTGTTAGGTTTAATTGTAACTTAGGTTAGGATTTATTTTACAGGTAATTTTGTAATTATTTTAACTAGGTAACTATTAAATAGTTATTATTAACTATTTAATAGCTATTGTACCTGGTTAAAATAATTACAAAGTTGCCTGTAAAATAAATATTAATCCTAAAATAGCTACAATATAATTATAATTTATATTGTAGCTATATTAGGGTTTATTTTATAGGTAAGTATTTAGCTTTAAATAGGATTCATTTATTTAATAAGAGTTAATTTATTTTGTTAGATTTAAATTATATTTAATTTAGGGGGGTGTTAGGGTTAGACTTAGCTTTAGGGGTTAATACATTTATTAGAGTAGCGGTGAGATCCGGTCGGCAGATTAGGGGTTAATTATTGTAGGTAGGTGGAGGCGACGTTGGGGGCGGCAGATTAGGGGTTAATAAATATAATATGGGGTCGGCGGTGTTAGGGGCAGCAGATTAGGGGTACATAGGGATAACGTAGGTTGCGGCGGTGTACGGAGCGGCAGATTAGGGGTTAATAATAATATGCAGGGGTCAGCGATAGCGGGGGCGGCAGATTAGGGGTTAATAAATATAATATAGGGGTCGGCGGTATTAGGGGCAGCAGATTAGGGGTACATAGGGATAACGTAGGTGGCGGCGGTGTGCGGTCGGCAGATTAGGGGTTAATAAATTTTAATAGAGTGGCGGCGATGTGGGGGGACCTCGGTTTAGGGGTACATAGGTAGTTTATGGGTGTTAGTGTACTTTAGAGCACAGTAGTTAAGAGCTTTATAAACCGGCGTTAGCCCATAAAGCTCTTAACTACTGACTTTTTTCTGCGGCTGGAGTCTTGTCGTTAGATTTCTAACGCTCACTTCAGCCAAGACTCTAAATACCGGCGTTAGAAAGATCCCATTGAAAAGATAGGATACGCAAATGGCATAGGGGGATCTGCGGTATGGAAAAGTCGCGGCTGGAAAGTGAGCGTTAGACCCTTTCCTGACTGACTCTAAATACCAGCAGTAGCCCAAAACCAGCGTTAGGAGCCTCTAACGCTGGTTTTGACGGCTACCGCCAAACTCTAAATCTAGCCGAGTGTTAGTATTTAACACCCTATGTTTGCTCATAGACTGAGGGTGACCTATGGTGAGGTCATTAAGAATTATATAGGTAACAAATAAGTTAGAATACTTAAATTTGAAATTACTGAATTTACTAAATATACTTTTGTACATATGACTATGAAATGGAGGTAGTGTAGCCTTATGTTATCTTTACTCTTACTACTGTACAGCTGTATAATCAATATGCCTATTGAGAGCTTGTAACTAACGTGTTAGGCCTAAACTGGAAGTTGAAACAATTGAGGCTGATATTACCAGAGTAGCAAAGAAGGTGGAATGCAGAGAACATATAACTAGACAATATGAGCATAAACTTCCAGTACTGATTACAATTAGCATTCCAGTATATACATTGAGAGTCACAGTAGCATCTGCAGATGCGATAATCGTAACGTTAATATTGGTTAATAATTGGTACCGTATGTGTTGGAGATTAGATCAGGATTCCTGATAGTTGAAAAGCTGTAGGTTTTAGGTGCACACAGATCTGCGGTCCTAAATGTACTGGCAGCAGGTAGCCGTTGAGAACACAGGAGCGGAAATCGCTGTGTTTGTAGTTCAGTGAGATGCCGGGTGGGCGTGACGTCACACGCTGTGCTGCAGTGAGACAGAGGAGCTGTTCCGGATCTTTGTTGTATCGCTTGCAGCCGATTAATCTCCTTTCAATCTAAATTTATGCAGGAAAGAAGGTACAAATGTTAAAGTCCAATACACTTGCTTAAAAGTTATGTGATCAGTAACGAATTCTGTCAAACTAGAACTGTAGTGAGCACAGAGTCAGGCTCAGATAATATCCTTAGGGGTCAGATTACCAAGCATGGAATGAAAGGCAAATGATCCTTAAGTAGGTAGGGAAGAACACATGATCAGGAACTTAAAGGGATAGCAGAAACCACATGGAAAACACATAGTTCCTGACAGTGAGTCAGTTTTCTGTTCTCTATTCTGTCAAAAAAGAACGCAAACTAATAGGAGTTTTATATTTACCTTTTGACTTTTTGTCTTGAGGAAGAAAAGCTCCCTTACCTCCAGTAATGGTAGAAATCATAGAATCCAGTTGAGACCCAAACAATTTCTTTCATTGGGAAGAAAGAGACAAAAATCTAGTTTTAAACACCATGTCAGCATTCCAGAATTTAAGCCATAAGGCTCTTCTGGTAAGTAAAGCTAGAGACATGCTTTTGATGCTAATTTTCATAATATCAAATACTGCTTTGCAAATACAATTGTTTGCATTTTGAAGTAAATTCAATAGATTAGAACATTCAGGGTCAGTGGACAACTGCTGTGCAAGACTGGTTAACCAGTAAGTAGAAGCAGCAACCACGTCAGCAATGGATATCGCTGGTCTAAGCATATAGCCAGTATGTAAAAATGCCCTTCTTATAAAAGATTCAAGTTTTCTGTCTAAAGGGTCTTTAAAAGAAGTAATGTCTTCTAGAGGAATAGTAGTAAGTTTAGCTAGAGTGGAAATGGCCCCTTCAACTATCAGCCAATCGGAATCAAGTTCAATCCGATTGGCTGATCCAATCAGATTGAGCTCGCATTCTATTGGCTGTTCCGATCAGCCAATAGAATGCGAGCTAAATCTGATTGGCTGATTCCATCAGCCAATCAGAATATTCCTACCTTAATTCTGATTGGCTGATAGAATCCTATCAGCCAATCGGAATTCGAGGGACGCCATCTTGGATGACGTCATTTAAAGGAACCGTCATTCGTCGTTGGCCAGGATGGATGTTCCGCGTCGGAGGTCTTCAGGATGCTGCCGCTCCGTTCCAGATGGATGTCGATAGAAGATGCCGCCTGGATGAAGACTTCAATCGGATGGAAGACCTCTTCTGCCCCGCTTGGATGAAGACTTCTACCGGATCATGGACATCTTCAGCCCCCCGCTTGGGCTTGGATCAGGAAATCGGAGGAGCTCTTCAGGACCGATCGGTGAACCTGGTATGGTGAAGACAAGGTAGGAAGATCTTCAGGGGCTTAGTGTTAGGTTTATTTAAGGGGGGTTTGGGTTAGATTAGGGGTATGTGGGTGGTGGGTTGTAATGTTGGGGGGGGGTATTGTATGTTTTTTTTTACAGGCAAAAGAGCTGAACTTCTTGGGGCATGCCCCGCAAAGGGCCCTGTTCAGGGCTGGTAAGGTAAAAGAGCTTTTAACTTTAGTAATTTAGAATAGGGTAGGGCATTTTTTATTTTGGGGGGCTTTGTTGTTTTATTAGGGGGCTTAGAGTAGGTGTAATTAGTTTAAAATTGTTGTAATATTTTTCTTATGTTTGTAGATATTTTTTTATTTTTTGTAACTTCGTTCTTTTTTATTTTTTGTACTTTAGTTAGTTTATTTCATTGTAGTAATTTGTAGGTATTGTATTTAATTAATGTATTGATAGTGTAGTGTTAGGTTTAATTGTAGGTAATTGTAGGTATTTTATTTAATTAAATTTAATGATAGTATAGTGTTAGGTTTAATTGTAACTTAGGTTAGGATTTATTTGACAGGTAATTTTGTAATTATTTTAAATAGGTAACTATTAAATAGTTCTTAACTATTTAATAGCTATTGTACCTGGTTAAAATAATTACAAAGTTGCCTGTAAAATAAATATTAATCCGAAAATAGCTACAATGTAATTATAATTTATATTGTAGCTATATTAGGATTTATTTTACAGGTAAGTATTTAGCTTTAAATAGGAATAATTTATTTAATAAGAGTTAATTAATTTCGTTAGATGTAAATTATATTTAACTTAGGGGGGTGTTAGTGTTAGGGTTAGACTTAGCTTTAGGGGTTAATACATTTATTAGAATAGCGGTGAGCTCCGGTCGGCAGATTAGGGGTTAATAATTGAAGTTAGGTGTCGGCGATGTTAGGGAGGGCAGATTAGGGGTTAATACTATTTATTATAGGGTTAGTGAGGCGGATTAGGGGTTAATAACTTTATTATAGTAGCGCTCAGGTCCGCTCGGCAGATTAGGGGTTAATAAGTGTAGACAGGTGGAGGCGACGTTGTGGGGGGCAGATTAGGGGTTAATAAATATAATATAGGGGTCGGCGGTGTTAGGGGCAGCAGATTAGGGGTACATAAGGATAACGTAGGTGGCGGTCGGCAGATTAGGGGTTAAAAAAATATTAGAGTGGCGGCGATGTGGGGGGACCTCTGTTTAGGGGTACATAGGTAGTTTATGGGTGTTAGTGTACTTTAGAGTACAGTAGTTAAGAGTTTTATAAACCGGCGTTAGCCCAGAAAGCTCTTAACTACTGACTTTTTTCCTGCGGCTGGAGTTTTGTCGTTAGATGTCTAACGCTCACTTCAGACACGACTCTAAATAAGAGTTAGAAAGATCCCATTGAAAAGATAGGATACGCAATTTACGTAAGGGGATCTGCGGTATGGAAAAGTTGCGGCTGAAAAGTGAGCGTTAGACCCTATTTTGAGTGACTCCAAATACCGGAGGTAGCCTAAAACCAGCGTTAGGAGCCTCTAACGCTGGTTTTCACGGCTAACGCCAAACTCCAAATCTAGGCCTTAGTTAGCAGCAGGTAAAGGATATAGTTTGTTTAAACCTTGTAGAAGGGTTAAAAGAGATACCTGGTTTAGACCATTCCTTAGTAATCATATCAGAGACATCATCAGGTATAGAGAAAGTCTCAGGGAGATTGACAACAGTTTTATATACTGAATTTAAACAATTACAGACTTTATAATCAGTAGGTTTAGATTCTTCAATCACTAAAGTGACTAAAACTTCCTTCAAGAATTATCAGGTTCTATGTCAGATAAGGGAGCCTCACTGTTAAAGGAATACTCATCGTTCAAAGATACAGTATTTTGTAGGTCAGAACTTATATTACTCGTAGAAGATAAAATTTGAACTGACCTTTTTCGCTTATTTAAAGTCGGTAGTGCAGCCAGGGCCTTTGTAATGGCAGTAATAATGATTTTTTTTTTTTTATTGCTGGAGGTACTCAAGTTGAATCTATCTGTAAGGAGGAGACAGTAGGTGCGTTAGTACAAATAGAAACATGATTAGATTGATCATTATGTGATAAAAAAAATCTAAACATGAGTCACATAAATGAGCTGAAGAAGCTACTTCAGTTGTTTTACAATAAGCACACTTAGCTTTAATAGAAAGGTGTTCAGTAGACAGATTGGTGCTGCTCCATTATGACAAACATTTAAGGAAAAAAAACAATTACTATTATGACTCCCTTATAGCAAGCTTTTTGAGGAAAGGAAAAAATATGTCCCCCCCTTTATGTAGCATGGACATTAAGCAAATGCAGACTAGGTAAGCATTAACCGTCAGTGCGTGCAATTTTCAGATACCATTTTATTTCGAAAAAAAAAAAAAAAAAAAGAAGGGCAAGCTAGTGCGTGTGCTCCGTCCGAATCTTAGTCCGATGTGCGCATACTATGACGCGCTGTTGTGTTTCGAATTAAGTTCTATGTGCATATACTATGGTGCTCTAACCTGACAAGTATTGTAAGTGTTGTTTTCAAAGTTTGCTATAGCAAGTTCTTTGACTAGTTTTTAAGCACGCTGCCTGCGAACCCGAAGAACATTTTATGTGATTTTTAAGCGTGCATCCTGCGTGTAACATGGCGCGTGAACCCGACAAGCATTTTATGTGTCGGTTTTGAAACATTTTTCACGCAAAAAAGGGCAAGGGGAATAGTAAGTATCTAAAAATAGGGTCCGATCTAAACAAACTCTGAAAGGCATAGGAAAGAAAAAAATGTATGGCTTGAGCTGGACTCCGGGAGCTTAGAGAGAAAGGGGAGGGGTAGAAGGGTGACACAGCTTAGTGTTGAAGATAACTGAATATATTTATGAGACAGCAGAGCTGAGCTGTAACAGCGTGTTGGGGGATCCCTGAGGCCGGTTCAAAAGATATGCTTTAGCAGTGAAGGTAATAGCTGCAAACTTTATAGCAGCAGTAGTTTTTTAGTTATGCAGTGAGCGCGATGTCTATATGTGTGCACGCTCACAGCAATAAGCAGACTTCCGGTTTTGGCAACATCACTTTCACCCATATCTGCACAGAGCGGTCAGAAAGTCACAAATGTAAAAACTGAAAAAAACATTATGAATAAAAAAAACACAAAACCCTTTCCCATGAGGCGAAAACATTGTATCATGAGGCAGTACTCCAATCACATCCCTCTTACAAGCACTGTACTCTGAGGGGAACTGAGCTTCAATATGATCTGAAGCGCCTTTCACTGAAAAAATCAAGCACATCATCATGCTTCAACCACCTCCAAAAAAGGCAAAGTAAAAACTAAGGTATGAGTGAAGTGGGAAGGGTTTTAAAGGCTTTTGGGGTTTGGGAAACTTTGCCTCCTCCTGGTAGGAAGAATGTATATCCCATAAGTAACAGCTCATGGACTCTCACCACCTATATAAAAGAAAATCATTTGATTTTGTGATATTCGTTTTCTCCTTTTTCAGAGTAAAGAGTGGTTCAGAGCTGCTTCTGGTTTCTCCTTAAAGGGACAGAATACTCATATGCTAAAATCACTTGAAACTGATGCAGTATAACTAAAAAGCTGACAGGAAAATATCACCCAAGCATCTCTATGTAAAAAAGGAAGATATTTTACCTCACAATTTCCTCAGCTCAGCAGTGTAAGTGCTGTGTAAAAAGTTATAATTCAGCTGCTGCCCAGCTGAAGGCAAAAAAAATACATAAAAAAAATATGAAGAAATGAACTGCAGCCAATCAGGATCAGCAGTGCTGAGGTCATAAACTCTTTTACTGTGATCTCATGAGATTTCACTTAACTCTCATCATATTTCATAGTAAACTTCCTTAAACTGAATAGATAAATAACATGCACAAGACTCAATCCCTTAGCTGTCCCGGGACAGACATAATGATTTGCTGCTTAGAAGTCCTTTACAATGGGATGTGGCTACTGAGGAACTTTTGAGGTAAAATATCTTTCTTTTTTACATAGAGATGTTGAGGTGATATTTTCTAGTCAGCTTTTTACAGCTATGCTGCAGCACTTTCAAGTGTTTCAACATTTGGGTATCATGGCCCTTTAAGTAGTTGTTCCTGGTTTGACTTCGCTAAGCAATGGTTCTGTTTCTAAGTTCCTGCAGTGAGGGTGATGCACAGAAAAGAGGAAGAGAAAGCTCTGTTTTAGAAACTTATGTCAGTACCTGCTTCCTGGTTGGTTTATTTTTGATACAATGTTTTTGTTTGTTATTTTCTGCTGTTTGGAATCCAGTAAAGTTAACATTAAAAATATTTGCCTTCTGTCTTTAAAAAAATAAAGCTTATTTAGGCACCAAGGTTATAATAGTCTAAATCATGATGTTTTACTCATAGTGAGATTGAGTATTTTTTGGACAGGATAATTCAATCCTAACTGCAATGAGTCATAGCCTCCCTCCATGCATTTGAAGATGGTCTTCTAGTGTCAGATCTTACGTATTGAAAATGAGGTTGCAGGATCGAACGAACCTAAATACACAGAACGGAACTAAAGTAAGTTTGACCGCGAAGCACTGATCACAGAAGGAGGCGGTCCGGAGAGGCACCTGACATGGCATAGATCACAGCGAGATTTCACCTTGCTGTAGAGCTGCTTAGTGAGCTGAAAGAGAACTACAGGTGGCTAGCACTGAGATTTCCCACAGCAGGGGGAAATTACTTCATTAACAAGCAAAGATAATTAGGAAGTTAGTGCTTAAAAAGGAAGATAAGACCTCCCTGAATTAAAGGGATAGTACATGAATCTGGATCACAGTATAGTGGAATATATACAGAACAGAACATCTAGTTGCATTGCAAGTGCCGTTTCAATAAATTCATTCACCTGTTCTGGGGATAAGTTTCAATGTAAAGAAAAGTTCACAAGTTTTCCAAAAGATTGTCCAATATATTTAGTACAACCTTGGAGTTAGCACATTTTTGACCAGATGTGAGTTGCAATACATGATTTGTTAGCGCTGCGGAATCTGTTTAGCGCTGCGGAATCTGTTGGCGCTCTACAAATAACCGATAATAATAATAATTTGTATAAAATGTCTTCTATATAGGTGACATTATACCACAGAAACATAGGGTTCATATTTTCATGTGTACTTGTTTTTTACTTTTGTAATACATTTGCTTTAAAATGTTACCTTAAAGCAGTGCTTTCCAAACTGTGTGTCGGGACACACTAGTGTGTCGGCAGCAGTGTGTAGGTGTGTCCCTGCTTCAGCACAAATTTTTTTAAATTACATTTTTTTTAACAATTTTTTTTGGTTTCTGACTTTCCGCCTGCCTGCTACGCATATCATGTGGTTGACACGTGATTGATACCTAGTGGGTCACAGATCATCTTAACCTATTGGCGCAGATCAGTGGGAACTGAAACTATTCCCATTGGCGGCACATTGGCTCCTGACTGCTTGTGTAGTCTCCTCAATCAGCTCGTGACTGCACGTGTAGTTAGTGAGTGGGACAGCAGTGTGTTTGCAGTGCGTGCAGTAGTCAGTCGGACTCGCAGAGCTCTGAGGGCAGCAGCTTAAACGCTGGGCTAAAGTCAGAAGTCAAAGTGGGTTTTTTTTTTGCAGCTAGCTCCCAGTAGTGCATTGCTGCTCCTGCTCTTGATATATGGATAGGAAGGGGAAGCTTAAAAATGCTTGATGATGTAATGCGAGTGTCTGTATCTAATATTCCACCAAATATTTAGAAATTGTGTTCATCCCATCAACCTCATACATCCCATTAAAATATTAAGTAGCTATTGGTGTTATTAAACATTTTTTTAATTCTTGCACATGCTTACTGTTACTTGTAAATACATTTCGTTATTATATAATTTTATGTATGTGTCCGTATCTCTTAAAACAAGTTAGTTTAACCTCCTGTTTGCTAGTACAATGAATTTCTGTGCCGCAAAATGATGTAGGTCTAAAAAGTGTGTCACCAACATGAAAAGTTTAGAAAGCTCTGCCTTAAAGGGACAGTCAACACTAGAATTTTTGTGGTTTTAAAAGATAGATAATCCCTTTATTATCCATTCCACAGTTTTGCATAACCAACAGTTATAATAATTCACGTTTTACCTCTGTGATTACCTTGTATCTAAGCCTCTGCAGACTGCCCCCTTATTTCAGTTCTTTTGACAGACTTGCATTTTAGCCAATCAGTGCTCACTCCTCGGTAAATTCACACGCATGAGCTCAATGTTATCTATATGAAACACAGTAACTAACGCCTTCTAGTGGTGAAAAACTGTCAAAAAGCATTTAAATTAGAGGCGGCCTTCAAGGTCTAAGAAATTAGCATATGAACCTCATAGGTTTAGCTTTCAACTAAGAATACCAAGAGAACAAAGCAAAATTGTTGATAAAAGTAAATTGGAAACTTGTTTAAAATGACATGCCCTATTTGAATCATGAAAGGTTTTTTTTTGGACTTGACTGTCCCTTTAAATAGATTGCATTTTGAACGTAAAATGGTGTTTAGCCCTATTACACACTGATTAGGGCAGGGCTGCAACCATTTTTGTTTGCACAGACTTTCCACAGTGTGGACTCGCAGAGTTCTGAGGGCAGCAGCTTAAAACACTGAGCTGAAGTCAGTGTTGTTATTTTTTTGCAGCTAGCTCCCAGTAGTGCACTGCTGCTCTTGATATATAGATAGGAAGTGGAAGCTTAAATGCTTGATGATGAAATGCAAGTTTATTTATCTAATATCCCACCAAATATTCAGAAACTGTTTATCCCATAAACCTCATATTAAAATAGTAAGTAGCTATTGGTGTTATTAAACTTATTTTTTAATTCTTGCACATAATTATATGTTACTTGTAAATACATTTTGTTATTATATAATTTATGTTTGTGTCCCTATCTCTTAAAACAAGTGAGTTTAACCTCATGTTTGCTGGTATAACGTAATTACTGTGTCACACAATGATGTAGGTCTGAAAAGTGTGTCACCAACATGAAAAGCTCTGCCCTAGAGAAACCAACATCTGTAACCTGGGTTTTCATCATACTGCAAATTGTATCAGCTATTCTGGTTTACAGCATTTGCAGGCTACAGAGAGCTTATTTTGTCCTCTCTAGGAAACGTAGAACAAGTACAATTTTTACAGAAAAAAACGATTTGCCCATTTTCAGTGAGCACTGAAAATAATATCTCAAGCACTGCACAGTACATATCAACACCAATCTGTATCTTTAACACTTCACGCGTGGGAACTGGATAAAGGCTACATGGATAAGTTTAATGTAAAACATTTGGAAAGCGCAAATAATGCATACTTAAATATGCACCCCTTCAGTATGTTATTAACCAACTAAACTTCCCGAACTACAAATATTAAATTATTCTATTCATGCTGATGCTAACTTCACATAATTTTAGACACATACATTCTTATATTAAATAGCAATTAATTATGAAAGCATTACTTATATTATCAATGCACTTACTGTTTTTAGTAGTCTGGTACAGTTCTGCAATCATGCTGCTGAGGTAACACTTGCGCGCCTTTTTCCCCCTGAACTTCACACCCCATTAAAACTGACCAATCAAGAAATAGAACTCTTTAGACTCTGATATTGTGTACCTAAGAAGTTTTCTTATTGGCTAAGAACGTGAGTGAAGCTCGGAGCCTGCTGCTGCTGTTAGCACTGTCACAGCTGTAGCAGCATCAGTGATGAATGTCTACCACACACAGCTATACTCATTTCAGTGCTAGGTAAAATGCTGGGAATCTCATGCATCAGACTCATGGGTAAGTCCGTAGCAGGTAGGTTCCTTTATATCATTAGGAGATGCCAGGTACACGCTCTGTATATGTGCAATATGCTGGGAATTATAATGCAGGCTCATAAGTGTCAGTGAGTGAGTAACACGATAGGATCAGCTATTTATGCAACTGCTGCTGAGATCCCATTCTGCATAGGAATGTGCTCTATACTGGGGATCTCATACAGCAGGTTCCTCTATGGATATATATGAATAGACATAGCCAGGTGTATAGTAAGTGTTGCCAGGCATTAAATGTGCAGCACTGTGTAACATGCTGCAGGTTCCTCAGTATCAGTGAGTATAAATCAGGCACCACTGCCAGTCAAGCCCATGCTCATCAGTCTCAGTAGATAACACATTCTAGTTATGCCTAACACGAGTCTGTGAAATATGCAGAGGTGCTGATCCCATATTGCAGGTTCCTCAGTGTCTGTGAGTAAAATCTACTAAAACCTCTGCCCAATCCCTAGTCTCTCCAGCATCACTAGTTACTATGCTGCTGATTCATTATAAACTCGTCTGATTCTTTAGCTATCCAGCTGCATGGTATTATATAAACAGGTAAGGCTGGATTTAGTGATTTTTGTTGTCCAGTTAGTAGGTAATTGGCACAGCCAGACAAGCACATATTCCTCAGCAATAGTAAGCACAGTGTGATATTGTTACATGTTGCAGGTTCCTCAGTATCACTGAGTGAGGCACAGCCAGTGTCAGGTATGTTCAATGCCACATTGTATACATATTACATGCTACATTCCACTCTGTCAGTAAGTAGAGTGTAGCTACAATCCGGTGTGCCTGTCAACATGTAATATGTTGGTGATCTCATGCTAAAGATTCCTGAGTATCAGCAACAGTAGGCAAAGCCACACTTATGATTCAAAGAGAGCATATGTTTTTAAACAACTTTCCACTTTACTTCTATTTTAAAGGGACACTAAACCCACATTTTTTCTTTCATGATTCATATAGATTATACAATTTTAAGCAAATTTCTAGTTTACTCCTATCAATTTTTCTTTGTTCTCTTGCTATCTTTATTGAAAAAGCAGGAATGTGATGCATAGGAGCTGGCCCATTTTTGGTTGAGAACCTGGCTTGTGCTTGCTTATTGGTGGGTAAATGTAAGCCTCCAATAAGCAAGCACTATCCATGGTGCTGAACCTAAAATGGACTGGCTGCTAAGATTTACATTCCTGCTTTTAAAATAAAGATGGCAAGATAACAAAGAAAAATTGATAATAGGAGTACATTAGAATATTGCTTAAAATTTCATTCTCTATCTGAATCATGAAAGAAAAAATTTGGGTTCAGTGTCCCTTTAAATTTAGATTCATTCTTTTGATATCCTTTATTGAAGGAGCTGCAATGCACTATTTGGAGCTAGCGAACACATTGATAAGCCAATGACAAGAGGCAAGTATTTGCAGCTACCAATTAACGGCTAGCTCTCAGCTCCTGAACCCATCTAGGTATGCCTTTCAACAAAGGAAACCAAGAGAACAAAGCAAATTACTTAAAGGGACACTGTACCCAATTTTTTTCTTTCATGGTTTAGATAGAGCATGCAATTTTAAGCAACTTTCTAATTAACTCCTATTATCAAATTTTCTTTATTCTCTTGGTATATTTATTTGAAAAGCAAGAATGTAAGTTTAGATGCCAGCCCATTTTGGTAAACAACCTGGGTTGTCTTTGCTGATTGGACAGCACTTTTTTATTGGACAGCACCAATAAAAAAGTGCTGTCCATGGTTCTGAATAAAAAATTTGCTGACTCCTTAGCTTAGATGCCTTCTTTTTAAAATAAAGATAGCAAGAGAACGAAGAAAAATTGATGATAGAAGTAATAGAAGTAAATTAGAAAGTTGCTTATAATTACATGCTCTATCTGAATCATGAAAGAAAAAAATTGGGTTCAGTATCCCTTTAAATTGAAAAGGTGTTTAAAATTGTATTCTCTAAATGAATTGGGAAATAACTTTTTTTGGGTTCCATGTCCCTTCAACAAGAGCACAGGTGAAATAATCAGCTGATCAGTAACCATGGTTATTAACCTGCTCTTACCCATTCACCTGTGCTCTAGATAAGATATGAAATATGGAAATATTAGGGCTACTTGAGGACTGATGTTGAGAAACGCTGCTCTAATCAGTTAGAGCATAACTAGTGACACTGTATTGCAATACTTTTAACCCCCAAGATCAGTTTCTACTTGGAACCTTAAAGGGACAGTCTAGTCAAAAGTAAACTTCCATGATTCAGATAGGGCATGCAATTTTAAACAACTTTCCAGTGTATTTTTATCATCAAATTAGCTTTGTTCTCTTGGTATTCTTTGTTGAAAGCTAAACCTAGGTAGGCTCATATGCTAAATTATAAGCCCTTGAAGGACGCCTCTTATCTCAGTGCATTTTGACAATTAGTCACTGTTCGTTCACGTGTGCCATATAGATAACATTGTGCTCACCGCCGTGGAGTTATTTAGGAGTCAGCACCGATTGGCTAAAATGCAAGTCTGTCAAATACTGAAAATAAAAAAACTGAAAATAAGGGCGAAGTCTGCAGAGGCTTAGAAACAAGGTAATCACAGAGGTAATTATGCAAAACTGGGGAATCTATACTATTATAATTGCGTTTGTAATGTCCGTCGGCACTTGCTCACACATCCTCAATGGAATGTTGGCAGCGCGAGGCAGCCAACAGAATGTTGGCTGCGCGCACAGCCAAAAGAATTCACCACCCTGCCATTTTCAGAATCCACCGGGATGCAGCGAAGGCAAATGGAGCATTAAAGAATAAAACACTGCCCGCATGAAGTATAACAAAAAAAAAACTGAACCTCCCACATGAAGTATTAACACCTACACCGCAAACCCACACATCGCAAAATAATAAAGTAGTTAACCCCTTAATCCCTAAGCCGTCAACCACCCACATCGCAATGAACCTAATTACCTTGTTAACCCCTTAACCGCAAAACCCCACATCGCAATAAACATAATTAACCTATTAACCCCTAAACCCCCACATCGCAATAAACCTAATTAACCTATTAACCCGTTAAACCGCCAAAACCCACAACACAAATAACTAATTTAATTACTAAGCCCCCTAACCTAACACCCCCTAAATTAACCCAAATTACCTCAACTAAAAAGTTACAAAAAAATAAAAAAGCTACGATTACAAAAAATAAAAAAAGGCTAACATTACAGAAAATAAAAAAACAAATGACCAAAGTTTAAAAAATTAAACCTAATCCCTATAAAAAATAACCCCCCCAAAAAAAACACCCCCAATCTAATGCTAAACTACCAATAGCCCTTAAAAGGGCCTTTTGTAGGGCATTGCCCTAAGTTTTAACAGCTCTTTTAAGAATTAAACATACTAAGACCCCCTAACAGTAACCCCCCCCCCACCCATCAAACCGCCCAAAATAAAAAACCTAACACTAAAAAACCTAAACTATCCATTGACCTGAAAAAGGGCATTTGTATGGGCATTGCCCTGAAAAGGGCATTCAGCTCTTTTGCTGCCCATCCCTAATCTAAAAAAATTTTGGGGAAAAAAACCTAACACTAAGGCCCCAAATAGATACTCACAGGTCCTGAAATCCGGCGGAGAAGGTAGACCTCTTCTTTCTTCATTCAAGACAGCTCTCATCCTATTGGCTGATTTGAATTTGAAGAATAAAATCAGCCAATACGAATTCAAGCGTCGCCATCTTTTAATCGTGTACCTTGATATTCAGTGTACGGCGGCGATCGGAAGAAGAGGATCCTCCAGGCTCTATGGCTCTGCGGTCTCCGGTCTTCAGTTCCGCTGTCCTGGATGAAGAAAGAAGAGGTCCCACTTGGAAGAAGATTTGACTGCATGGAAGAGAACCTTCTCCGCCGGACTTCAGGACCCGTGAGTATCTATTTGGGGCTTTAGTGTTAGTTTTTTAAATTTTCTTTTTTTTTTTTTTTTTTTTTTTTAAGATTAGGGATGGGCAGCAAAAGAGCTGAATGCCCTTTTCAGGTCAATGGATAGTTTTAGGTTTTTTATTTTGGGGGTTTGGTGGGTGGGGGTTTTTACTGTTAAGGGGGTCTTAGTATGTTTAATTCTTAAAAGAGCTGTTAAACGTAGGGCAATGCCCTACAAAGGGCCCTTTTGGTAGTTTATTCTTAGATTAGGGGGTGTTTTTATTTTGGGGGGGGGTTATTTTGATAGAGATTAGGTTTAATTTTTTAAACTTTAGTAATTTTTGTCTTTTTATTTTCTGTAAAATTAGATTTTAAGGGCAATGCCCATACAAATGCCCTTTTCAGAGCAAATGATAGTTTAGGTTTTTAGTGTTAGGTTTTTTTTATTTTGGGGGGTTTGGTGGGTTTTACTGTTAGGGGGGACATAGAATTTTTGGTAACTGCAAAAGAGCTGTTTAATTTAGGGCAATGCCCTACAAAAAGCCCTTTTAAGGGCTATTGGTAGATTAGCATTAGATTAGGGGGTGTTTTTATTTTGGGGCCTTTTTTATTTTCATAGGGATGAGCTTTTATTTTGGGTGGTGTTTTAGACTTAGTTTTTTTTTTTTAAAGGGTTTTTTTTTTTGTTTTTGTTTTTAGATTAGGGATGGGCAGCAAAAGAGCTGGATGCCCTTTTAAGGGTGATGCCCATACAAATGCCCATTTCAGGGCAATGGATAGTTTAGTTTTTTAGTGTTAGGTTTATTTATTTTGGGGGGTTTGGTGGGTGGTGGGTTTTACTGTTAGGGGGACTTAGAATTTGTTGGTAACTGCAAAAGAGCTGTTTAATTTAGGGCAATGCCCTACAAAAAGCCCTTTTAAGGGCTATTGGTAGTTTAGCATTAGATTAGGTTTTTTTTATTGGGGGGGCTTTTTTATTTTCATAGGGATTAGGTTTAATTTTTATCATTTATTTTTTTCTGTAGTTCTATAATTGATATTAACGACACATAGACTACACTCTGGGCAGGCTTAACAACTAGTGGGCAATAAAGGGATTATCTACATTTTAAAACAATTATTCTGGAGTAGACTGTCCCCTTAATAATAATAATAATACGTTTTAATGTACAGCACTGGTAAAAAAACAAATGTGAGCATACAGTACAAGTGGCTGCAATTTATCATAATTCGAGAAAGTGTAAATTGCTGATAAACCTGAACTATCAGAGCAAGTTGTATTGGTTTATGCATCTAGGATAAAGCACAACAAATTACGATAAATATACTTGGAGGGGCCCGATATTATCCTCTTCCACTCCTTTCCTAGCACCCTCTGTGTTAACCCCAGTGTCCCTTACTGCATTTTATGCCCATTAGTGCTCCAATCAGTAATCCCACTGCCCTCAGAGAGCAGTACCGCCCACTTTGGGAACCACTGCTATAACGGATTAGCATAGTTTTTAAGGTAACTAGTATCGTATATAGGCCAATGTTGTCACTAGTCACCAATATTAAAAAAAGGCCTGAAAGTTTCAAATAACGCACTTGAGAGAACAACCGTTGAAAATTCATCATTGCGGTTGACTGCATTGAGGAACTGCTGTACTGCAAATCGCCAAAGCCCAGCGACTGATTGGATAGCGGTCAAAGACCCACTGATTGTACAGTAGCCTTGTATGCAATACGATATGTGTCCTGTTTTAGAGTGATGTGGTGCATTTATTTGAATCAGCTATAACTCCATAAGGTTCCAGGTATAGTTCTTGTGCTTCCTCATTCTTAACTCAATACATTGTTAGATCAACTGATTTTGAAAATCCTGTACTGTATTGTGGGTCACAGTTAAAATTGTCCAGCTTAGATCTCATTAAAGGGACACAACCCCCCCCCCAAAAAAAAAGAAACTTTAATGATTCAGTTTAAGGATGCAATTATAAGCACCTTTCCAAGTTACTTCTGTTGTCTAATTTGCTTTGTTCTCTTGGTATACTTTGTTGAAAAAGCATATTTAGGTTTGCTTAGGAGCAGCAATGCACCAATGGGAACTAGTTGTTTGATTGGTGGCTGCACATATATGCCTCATTTAATTGTCTTGAATAACTTTTATTACTACAGAAAATAAATAGTAGCAATTTAATTGACAAACTGTTTTACAAAGTTCGGGTTGTCTGGGTAACAAGCCAATTTATTATGTTTTGTGAACACGCCACGTTTTTTTCCCCCCAACTGTTATTTTAAATATATAAACTACCTTGAAGTTACACACATTGCTTTTTATCTTCTATATTTAGAACAGCCTTGGCCATTGCTTACGCAGTGTAGACACCTAGATAACGGCTGTTGCTATAAATTTTCTGTCACAATTTATATTCCCTAAATAGTATTTTCCAACATATTCATAAACTAGGCAGAAAGAAGCCTTAAAATATTTTAAATTACCTACAACACCATTGATTTTTTTTTTTTTAAATAACTCCATTATTTTGTAGTATCTTTAATTTACACAACAACCAGTTCCATAATCTTGTGCAGAAACATATAGAATGCACTTTTGCTATTTGTGCACTGCCTTTTATAAGGAAATATTAACCTTGTTCTGATTGAATAAAGTTTAGAGGATAAATCATCTCTGCAGGGAAAATATTTTATTTTTCCAAATAGCTATAACAATGTACAGTACTTTAAAGGAACATAGCAGATCAATGTTAAAATATCCTAAGTCTGTGGTAAATGCACCACTGGGGCTATTAAAATGGGGTACTTCAGATATTGCCTTTTGTTATTTGTTTTCCGATGTAGCTATGGTAACTATATACAGTATATATATATCACATAAAGCAGTATGTCTAATTTCCACCCTGAGGCACTCTTAAAGCACCAGATTGTGAGTATTTCCCAATATAGGTTAGGCCACTGCTCAATTACAGAGTTATCTCAGATTGGAAAATCCAACAGGTACCAGATAAATGTCCCATTGTGTTCCAGATAAGTAAAATGAGGCAGATATACAGTGTAACAGTTAGGTACAAAAAGATGGTGACATAAATATTACTTCCTTGATCATACACTGAAATGTAAGATTTTATTTTCACTTTTTTTTAATGTAAGAGGGAAAGTACTAATGGACTATACATATAGATACACAGTGCATGTGTTGTGTTTTTGTTTGTTTTTTTATTGCATCTAGATTCAGTAAAACTGGATTTTAAAATAAATTTGATGGTGATTATTTTTGTTATTATTATCATCACTTATCATTTTTTTTGTATAGTTAATAGATCTGATACAAATTTATGAAATTGTGTGATACGTATCATTTCCATTTTTGCTCATATGAGAGTTTGAGATCAGCAATATTTATGTGTTGCATTTGGGGTACATAGGTAATGAATATATATCAGCAAAAAATGTTAAACAATTGCTTTCACAAAATACTTATATAAACAAAAATGCTTATAGTAAAAGTTGCGGAAGTGTGTGTTGTGTTTCTGAAGACTTAGTTTGTGTCATACAATCTACGGTTGACTGAGAAGTTGTGGTGTTTGAATGCTGGTAAATGGGGCACTCACAGAATATGTGTGTATGCCACAGAAAACAGTAAACAGAAAACAGATTCTCATTATACACAGTAGGCAGTTGCATATTGTTACCTGGGAAGCTGGTGCCTTTTGCCCTCTTTTTCAAACTTGAATTCAACTGCTGGATATACCTGTTGTTGCAGAACATTGAACTAAGGAATTATAGTGTGCCTACTTTGGATGGCTGCCATTTTTATGGTAATCACCTATCAATGACTGGCTTATGAGACCCCTCGTTGGAAAGAGGGGGCTGCCCTATATTTATGAGATCTCATGTCCCTTTTTGTTTTATAGGGATTGCATAGAGTCTAAAAGAACATCCTCCTCCATATCAAAAGCGCTCCATGGTGATTAATTGGGGTAGAATATCACAATTACCATGATAATTACCTACTAATTAATAGGACGTGTAATACCTCCGTTAAAAGTCAGACCTTTTATAAAAAGGTTGTTGAGTCCTGATGTAAATTGAAGAATTATGTTATAATCTATGGGGACATATATAGCAATTTGGAGAATAAAACAAACAGCCGTGTCCTCATTGTTTTGAAATTACAAGATCTTTTGGAAATACTTCAAACACTGAGATACAAAATGAATACCAAATATGCACCTGTCTGTGCTGGGTAATGAAGTTGTGTGCCGGCATAGTCTTTTTGCATTGTGTTTAGTTAACATTTTCTTTTCATAAAGAGTGCCAAAAGACATTTTAATGACTTCTCCACGGCTTGTGGTTTATAAATGCAGAGTCAAATCAGGTTCCAGCCTTATGTAGGATGAACTGTAACTTCTTGTGGGTATCACAGTGCATACCAGAAACATCTGCTTTTTGTCTCTTGTTGCATAATAAAAAAAATGTAAGTCAACCAAGAAAAAAAAAAAAAAGAATAACTAAATTAAGAGCCCTTTGTGCTGCCAGGAAAGAGATCTTGAGAAATCTAGCAGTTAGTACAAGGAACTTCTGGCTTTTGGATTATGTAAACATAAGACTTGTCTTTGCTGTACCAGGAGCCTAGTACTTCTCTAAGGAACAAGGTGCTTCCTGTCCCGGAATCTCCAGTTGAACTGGATAAAATGTGTCATGTTCCCCACACACTGAATAATCCCTGTCTTCCTTGCACATTTTCTTCACAAATCGTAAACATTGTTGTTTATTTATTTATCTAGGGCTACATTATGAGTGGTGCGCTAACTTTGGAGCGCAAGGGATATGGGCTATTTTACTTCTCTGCCGCAACGGAAATAGCGTGCGTATTATGACTTGAAAGTAAACACGTTTGCTTGAGCGCAATCATATTTAATGTGCGTCGGGTTAGCGCCGCTTGAGAGTTCTGGTTAACTGTTCCACAAAACAAAAAAAGTTGCACAAAAAATATCAAAAATAAATTTAACAGTACGGATACACTTATATAAATACTGTTGGAGGTAAATAAAAGGCCTGCAGAGGGCTTTAACATTGAGATATATACATATGTATGTGTGTGTGTATATATATATATATATATATATATATATATATATATATATATATATATATATATATATATATATATATATATATATATATATATATATATATATATATATATATATATATATATAGCCAAAAAACAAAAGGTGATATCCAGGCTGCAAATATTAAAACAAAGTCTTTATTAAATTCCACTTGGGATAAAAGATGAGACAGGGGGATCCAGCATAACAGTGTAACCAAAAAAGCTCCGCTAACATGTTTCGGTAAGAAAGCTATGATTACGGTTCTTACCGAAACATGTTAGCGGAGCTTTTTTGGTTACACTGTTATGCTGGATCCCCCTGTCTCATCTTTTATCCCAAGTGGAATTTAATAAAGACTTTGTTTTAATATTTGCAGCCTGGATATCACCTTTTGTTTTTTGGCTACACATTTCCAGCGCTCTGGGCTTCCTCAGGAGCGTGCCTCTATTCCATTCCCCCTTCACCTCTCCACACTGTGCATCCCCTCCTACGCTGATTTCTGCAAGCCTCCTGGTAGGCAAACGGATCCCATTGGCTGTGACGCCCGACGCTCATCACATGACCGGAACCGGCTGGATTGTGGCATCAGGGCTGCTTTAGACGCCGTGGATAACGAAGCACACAGCAGGATTTCTTCACACGAGTTGTAAGTTTGTGACTACAAGCATGAGCGGTGAGTTACACAGCTACTAGCTGTATGGGTATTATTACAGATATCCCGTGGCAACGCTGCTTCGCATGCATGAGGGTGACGCATCCTCAGTTGTCTTAGATGAGACTCACCAGTTTGCTCTGACGAACGTTATCTTTGCTAATATTGCTTGAGTGGTTTTTGCACACTTTTTGTGATTGGACATTCTGTCTTTTTACAGCGAACTGTTTATGACAGACATCCACATGGTGGCTTAATATATACTTATTCCTTTGGAGTCCCTTTACCTTATTCTCTTTGTTTGTTATATATATATATATATCCTATATTATAAAAGACAAGAGTTTGTCTGAAGCCGTCATGCGCAGTTCAGACAAACTCTTGCAGCTGATCGCACGCGCAGGGGGTGAAACAACGCAGCGCGAGGACCCGGCAGCAGAGATGATCGCACGCGCAGGGGGTGAAACAACGCAGCGCGAGGACCCGGCAGCAGAGATGATCGCACGCGCAGGGGGTGAAACAACGCAGCGCGAGGACCCGGCAGCAGAGATGATCGCACGCGCAGGGGGTGAAACAACGCAGGAGAGAGAGAGAGAGAGAGAGATCGCACGCGCAGGGGGTGGAACAACGCAGCCCGGCAAGGAGAGAGAGAATAAATAAATATCACACAACACAGCCCGTGTCAACGGGCTTTAGGACTAGTATATATATTTATATATATATATATATACAGGGAGTGCAGAATTATTAGGCAAGTTGTATTTTTGAGGATTAATTTTATTATTGAACAACAACCATGTTCTCAATTAACCCAAAAAACTCATTAATATCAAAGCTGAATATTTTTGGAAGTAGTTTTTAGTTTGTTTTTAGTTTTAGCTATTTTAGGGGGATATCTGTGTGTGCAGGTGACTATTAATGTGCATAATTATTAGGCAACTTAACAAAAAAACAAATATATACCCATTTAAATTATTTATTTTTACCAGTGAAACCAATATAACATCTCAACATTCACAAATATACATTTCTGACATTCAAAAACAAAACAGAAACAAATCAGTGACCAATATAGCCACCTTTCTTTGCAAGGACACTCAAAAGCCTGCCATCCATGGATTCTGTCAGTGTTTTGATCTGTTCACCATCAACATTGCGTGCAGCAGCAACCACAGCCTCCCAGACACTGTTCAGAGAGGTGTACTGTTTTCCCTCCTTGTAAATCTCACATTTGATGATGGACCACAGGTTCTCAATGGGGTTCAGATCAGGTGAACAAGGAGGCCATGTCATTAGATTTTCTTCTTTTATACCCTTTCTTGCCAGCCACGCTGTGGAGTACTTGGACGCGTGTGATGGAGCATTGTCCTGCATGAAAATCATGTTTTTCTTGAAGGATGCAGACTTCTTCCTGTACCACTGCTTGAAGAAGGTGTCTTCCAGAAACTGGCAGTAGGACTGGGAGTTGAGCTTGACTCCATCCTCAACCCGAAAAGGCCCCACAAGCTCATCTTTGATGATACCAGCCCAAACCAGTACTCCACCTCCACCTTGCTGGCGTCTGAGTCGGACTGGAGCTCTCTGCCCTTTACCAATCCAGCCACGGGCCCATCCATCTGGCCCATCAAGACTCACTCTCATTTCATCAGTCCATAAAACCTTAGAAAAATCAGTCTTGAGATATTTCTTGGCCCAGTCTTGACATTTCAGCTTGTGTGTCTTGTTCAGTGGTGGTCGTCTTTCAGCCTTTCTTACCTTGGCCATGTCTCTGAGTATTGCACACCTTGTGCTTTTTGGCACTCCAGTGATGTTGCAGCTCTGAAATATGGCCAAACTGGCGGCAAGTGGCATCTTGGCAGCTGCACGCTTGACTTTTCTCAGTTTATGGGCAGTTATTTTGCGCCTTGGTTTTTCCACACGCTTCTTGCGACCCTGTTGACTATTTTGAATGAAACGCTTGATTGTTCGATGATCACGCTTCAGAAGCTTTGCAATTTTAAGAGTACTGCATCCCTCTGCAAGATATCTCACTATTTTTGACTTTTCTGAGCCTGTCAAGTCCTTCTTTTGACCCATTTTGCCAAAGGAAAGGAAGTTGCCTAATAATTATGCACACCTGATATAGGGTGTTGATGTCATTAGACCACACCCCTTCTCATTACAGAGATGCACATCACCTAATATGCTTAATTGGTAGTAGGCTTTCGAGCCTATACAGCTTGGAGTAAGACAACATGCATAAAGAGGATGATGTGGTCAAAATACTCATTTGCCTAATAATTCTGCACTCCCTGTATATATTTATATATATATACATACATATTCCCTTATGTGAAGAACGTTGGAATGTGAAATATTTACAGTACATACATAGTTAAAACCATTATTAAAAAGCATTTTTTATTCAATATTAATATTTAATAATGTTTTTAACTATGTATGTAATGTAAATATTTCACATTCCAACGTTCTTCACATAAGGGAATATGTATATGTAAGTATTTTTAAATAGATATTCCTATATATATCTGTATACAGTATATCTATCTATCTATCTATCTATCTATCTATCTATCTATCTATATACATACACACACAGTCAAGGCCAAAAATATTTGCCTCCCAGAATTTCTGTCAGATAATGCACCACTTCGCCCAGAAAATTGTTGCAATTACAAATGTTTAGGCATTCTAATGTTTATTTTTTTTGTTTGTATTGGTATGACACAAAAAAGTGGAGGAAAAAAAGCTGCATCTTACACATTCCACACAAAACTCCAAAAATGGACTGGACAAAATTATTGGTACCCTCAATTTAATATTTGTTAGCACACCCCTTGGAAAAAATAACTAAAATCAATCGCTTCCTGTAACCATCAATGAGTTTCTTACATCACTCTTCTTTCGCCAACTGCTCCAGGTCTCTCAGATTGGAAGGTTTCTTTTTCCTAACTACTGTTTTGAGATCTCTCCACAGGTGCTCTATGGGATCGAGATCTGGACTCATTGCTGGCCAGTTCAGTACTCTCCAGCGCTTTGTCTTAAACCATTTCTGAGTGCTTTTTGATGTGTGCTTTGGGTCATTGTCCTACTGTAAGACTCATTACCTCTGACGGAGACCCAACTTTCTGACACTGGGCCCTACATTGCACCACAGAATTCTTTGGTAGTCTTCAGATTTCATAATGCCATGCACACAGTCAAGACATCAAGTTGCTGAAGCAGCAAAGCAACCCCAAAAAATAAGTCAATCTCCACCATGTTTGACTGTAGGGACTGCATTCTTTTCTTTAAAAGCCTCATTTCTTTTTCTGAAAACAGTAGAATAATGGGCTTTACCAAAAAGCTGTAATTTTGTTTCATCTATCCACAGCACATTCTCTCAAAAGGATTTTGGCTTCCTTAGGTAAGTTTTAGCAAACTCCAAGCTGGCTTTTTATGTTTTTGTGTCAGCAGTGGGGTCCTCCTGGGTCTTCTACAATAGCGCCCCTTTTCATTCAGATGGGGACATATAGTGCAAGCTGTCACATTTGTACCCTGTGCCTGAAGGTCAGCTTGAATTTGTCTGGAAGTTGATCGAGGTTCTTTATCCACCATTCGAACAATCCTTTGTTGCAATATTTGATCAATTTTTCTCTTTTGTCCAGGTCCAGGGAGATTAGCTACAGTGCCATGAGCTGTAAACTTCTTGTTCACAGTGGACAAATGAATATTAAAATCTCTAGAGATGGACTTGTAACCTTGAGATTGTCCATGCTTTTCCACAATTTTTGTTCTCAAATCCTCAGACAATTCTTTGCTGCTCTTTCTCTTCTCCATGCTCAGTGTAGCACAGAAAGGTTGAGTCCATTTTTTCACCATTTTAACTGGTTGTCGGTGTGAGTTTAATTACATATTACATGAGCATCACAAACTTGGAATGCAATTATTTCTTACAATTTTGAGAAGGTGCCAATAATTTTGTCCAGTTTATTTTTTTGGAGTTTTTCGTGGAATGTGTCAGATTTGGCTTTATTTTTCTCCACTTTTTTGTGTCATACCAATACAAACAAAAGAAATAAACATAAGAATGCCTAAGCATTTTTAATTGCAACAATTTCGATATATCAGTGAAAAGAGAAAAACTAACAGAGGGATAGTAAGACTCAAGAATGATGATAGAGTAGTGGAAGAAGATAAACAAATAGCAAACTCTTTAAATGATTACTTTTGTTCAGTCTTTACAACAAATGGTGAGATTCTATTAAGGAATGTTACTGTAAATGATAATGTGAGTAGTACTTCTTTTTACAGAGGAAGAGGTTTCAAGGGCTTTATCAAAAATAAAAGTAAATAAGTCTGTGGGCCCAGATAATATTCTTTAAAGGGTTCTAAGAAAACTTCAATCTGTGATAGCTACTCCATTAGCTGATTTATTTAATCAGTCACGTCTAACAGGAGTTGTTCCAAAAGACTGGAAAATTGCCAATGTAGTCCCTCTTCATAAAAAGGATAGTAGGGAAGATTTTGCTAAGTATAGGCCAGTCAGTTTGACCTCAATTGCAGGGAAATTGATGGAAACTCTTTTAAAGGAAAGACATGTGTCTTTCCTTCAGACAAACAACTTAGAAGACAAAGGACAGCATGGTTTCACTGCTGGAAGATCATGTCAGACTAATCTAATTGATTTCTTTGACCATGTATCTAAATTAATAGACCAGGGAGAAGCCGTAGATGTTGTATATCTAGACTTTAGCAAAGCATTTGACACCGTCCCACCCACACAACAGACTTATTCACAAAATGGATTGCCTTGGAGTAGATGCTAAGATTGTTAAAGGACCAGTCAACACATTAGATTTGCATAATCAACAAATGCAAGATAACAAGACAATGCAATAGCACTTAGTCTGAACTTCAAATGAGTAGTAGATTTTTTTTATAACAAATTTCAAAGTTATGTACAGGGAGTGCAGAATTATTAGGCAAGTTGTATTTTTGAGGATTAATTTTATTATTGAACAACAATCATGTTCTCAATGAACCCAAAAAACTCATTAATATCAAAGCTGAATATTTTTGGAAGTAGTTTTTAGTTTGTTTTTAGTTTTAGCTATTTTAGGGGGATATCTGTGTGTGCAGGTGACTATTACTGTGCATAATTATTAGGCAACTTAATAAAAAAACAAATATATACCCATTTCAATTATTTATTTTTACCAGTGAAACCAATATAACATCTCAACATTCACAAATATACATTTCTGACATTCAAAAACAAAACAAAAACAAATCAGTGACCAATATAGCCACCTTTCTTTGCAAGGACACTCAAAAGCCTGCCATCCATGGATTCTGTCAGTTTTTTGATCTGTTCACCATCAACATTGCGTGCAGCAGCAACCACAGCCTCCCAGACACTGTTCAGAGAGGTGTACTGTTTTCCCTCCTTGTAAATCTCACATTTGATGATGGACACAGGTTCTCAATGGGGTTCAGATCAGGTGAACAAGGAGGCCATGTCATTAGATTTTCTTGTTTTATACCCTTTCTTGCCAGCCACGCTGTGGAGTACTTGGACGCGTGTGATGGAGCATTGTCCTGCATGAAAATCATGTTTTTCTTGAAGGATGCAGACTTCTTCCTGTACCACTGCTTGAAGAAGGTGTCTTCCAGAAACTGGCAGTAGGACTGGGAGTTGAGCTTGACTCCATCCTCAACCCGAAAAGGCCCCACAAGCTCATCTTTGATGATACCAGCCCAAACCAGTACTCCACCTCCACCTTGCTGGCGTCTGAGTCGGACTGGAGCTCTCTGCCCTTTACCAATCCAGCCACGGGCCCATCCATCTGGCCCATCAAGACTCACTCTCATTTCATCAGTCCATAAAACCTTAGAAAAATCAGTCTTGAGATATTTCTTGGCCCAGTCTTGACGTTTCAGCTTGTGTGTCTTGTTCAGTGGTGGTCATCTTTCAGCCTTTCTTACCTTGGCCATGTCTCTGAGTATTGCACACCTTGTGCTTTTGGGCACTCCAGTGATGTTGCAGCTCTGAAATATGGCCAAACTGGTGGCAAGTGGCATCTTGGCAGCTGCATGCTTGACTTTTCTCAGTTCATGGGCAGTTTTTTTGCACCTTGGTTTTTCCACACGCTTCTTGCGACCCTTTTGACTATTTTGAATCAAACGCTTGATTGTTCAATGATCACGCTTCAGAAGCTTTGCAATTTTAAGAGTGCTGCATCCCTCTGCAAGATATCTCACTATTTTTTACTTTTCTGAGCCTGTCAAGTCCTTCTTTTGACCCATTTTGCCAAAGGAAAGGAAGTTGCCTAATAATTATGCACACCTGATATAGGGTGTTGATGTCATTAGACCACACCCCTTCTCATTACAGAGATGCACATCCCCTAATATGCTTAATTGGTAGTAGGCTTTCGAGCCTATACAGCTTGGAGTAAGACAACATGCATAAAGAGGATGATGTGGTCAAAATACTCATTTGCCTAATAATTCTGCACTCCCTGTATATTTCCACTCCCCTTGTACCATGTGATAGCAATCAGCCAGTCACAAATGCATATACGTATAGTCTGTAAATTCTTGCACATGCTCAGTAGGATCTGGTGACTCAAATATTGTAAATATAAAAGACTGTGCACAATTTTTTTATGGAAGTAAATTGGAAAGTTGTTTAAAATTACATGCTGTATCTGAATCATGAGAATTTAATTTAACCTGAGTGTCCCTTTTAAGTGGATAGAATGCTGGCTTAAAGATAGATGACAGAGGGTTTCAATTAATGAAGTACATATAAATGAGCCATTAGTTACTAGTGGTGTTCCCCCATGGGTCAGTTCTTGGGCCGGTTTTAACTTGTTCATAAGTGATATTTGAAGTGGGCTTAAGGTAAAGGTTTGCTTGTTTGCCGATACAAAAATTTGTAACAGAGTTGATGTTCGAGTAGGGGTTGATCAAATGAACAGTGATATTAAATTAAAAAACTAGAGGACTCGTCAAATAAATGTGATCTGAAATTTAATATTACCAGGAGCAAAAATATGCATATAGGATCCAAAACCAATGGGCAATTATACAGCCAGATTACGAGTTTTGCATTATGGCTGCTCGCTAATTACTTGTACTGTGCGTTATTTTCACCACTTATCTTTCATAGCGCTGATTTTACAGGTTTTTAAAAATAAAACGGCTTGTGCGGGCGATATGGTTGTGTTGAGCTCCATACCTCACCCAAATACAAGCGCTGCTTTGATGTGCACGATTTCCCCATAGACATCGATGGGGAGAGCCAGCAAAAAAAGCCTTAACACCTGCGATCGCGGAAGCAAAACCGAAAACGCAGCCCCTTTGATGTCTATGGGGAAAGAAAAAGTTACACCCTACCATAAACCCCACGTCTAAAAACCCCTAATCTGCCTCCCCTGACATCACCGCCACCTACATAAAACTATTAACCACTAATCTGCCGCCCTTAACTTCGCCACCACATAAATAAAACTATTAACCCCTAATCTGCTGCCCCTAACATCGCCGCCACTTGCATTACAGTTATTAGCCCCTAAACCGCCGCCCTCCCGCATCACAAACACTATTTAAATATTATGAACCCCTAATCTGCCGTCCGCCCACACCACCTCTATAATAAACCTATTAACACCTAAATTACAAAAAAATTAAACACTAAATTACACAAAATAAAAAAACGTAATTATCAAAAATAAAAAAGAATTACTCCTAATCTAATAGCCCTATAAAAAAAAAAAAACTAGCCTACACTAAACTGCCAATGGCCCTTAAAAGGGCCTTTTGCGAGGCATTGCCCCAAAGAAATCAGCTCTTTTACCTGTAAAAAAAAAAAAAAATACAAACAACCCCCCCAAAAGTAAAACCCGCCACCCACACAACCAAACCCCCAAATAAAAACTAAATAAACCTAAGCTCCTGATTGCCCTGTAAAGGGCTTTTGGATGGGCATTGCCCTTAAAAGGGCATTTAGCTCTTTTACTGCACAAACCCTAAGCTAAAACTAAAACCCACCCAATAAACCCTTAAAAAAAACTTAACACTAACCCCCAACGATCCACTTACAGTTTTCGAAGACCAGACATTGGATCAGCCAATAGGATGAAAGCTCAATCCTATTGGCTGATTGCAACAGCCAATAGGATTTTTTACCCTTTAATTCCTATTGGCTGACAGAATTCTGTCAGGCAATCGGAATGTAAGGGACGCCATCTTGAATGACGTACCTTAAAGGGAAACTTCATTCTCCGTTGACCATCGGAAGAAGAGGATGCTCCGCGCCGGATATCTTGAAGATGGACCCGCTCCGCGCCGAATGGATGAAGATAAAAGATGCCGTCTGGATGAAGACTTCTGCCTGCTTGGATGAACACTTCTGCCACCTGGATGAGGATGGATGTCCGGTCTTCGAAAACTGTAAGTGGATCAGCGGGGGTTAGTGTTAGGTTTTTTTTAAGGGTTTATTGGGTGGGTTTTATTTTTAGCTTAGGGTTTGGGCAGTAAAAGAGCTAAATGCCCTTTTAAGGGCAATGCCCATCCAAATGCCCTTTTCAGGGCAATGGGGAGCTTTGGTTTATTTAGATTTAGGTTTTTATTTGGGGGGGGGTTTAGTTGTGTGGGTGGTGGGTTTTACTGTTGGGGGGGGATGTTTGTATTTTTTTTTTTAAAAAAGGTAAAAGAGCTGATTTCTTTGGGGTAATGCCCCACAAAAGGCCCTTTTAAGGGCCATTGGCAGTTTAGTGTAGGCTAGGGTTTTGTTTATTTGGGGGGGGGGCTTTTTTCTTTTGATAGGGCTATTAGATTAGGAGTAATTATTTTTTATTTTTGATCATTTCGTTTTTTATTTTGTGTAATTTAGTGTATTTCTTTTTGTAATTTAGATAAATGTATTGTATTAATTTATTTTATTGTAATGTTAGGTTTTATTGTAAGGCAGGTTAGGTTTTATTTTACAGGTAAATTTTGTATTTATTTTAGCTAGGTAGTTAGTAAATAGTTAATAACTATTTACTAACTAGTCTACCTAGTTAAAATAAATACAAACTTACCTGTGAAATAAAAATAAAACCTAAGCTAGCTACAATATAACTATTAGTTATATTGTAGCTACCTTAGGTTTTATTTTACAGGTAAGTTTGTGTTTAGTTTATAATAGGTATTATTTAGTTAATAATTGTAACTTTAGTTTAGCTGTATTTAAATTATGTTAAAGTTAGGGGGTGTTAGGGTTAGGTTTAGGAGTTAATAGGTTTATTATAGCAGCGGTGTGGGTGGGTGGCAGATTAGGGGTTAATAATATTTAACTAGTGTTTGTGATGCGGGAAGGCGGTGGTTTAGAGGTTAATAGGTTTATTATAGTGGCGACGATGTCGGTAAGCGACAGAATAGGGGTTAATACATTTTTGAAATGGTGGCGATGTCCGGAGCGGCAGATTAGGGGTTAATAATTTTATTATAGTATTTGCGATGTGGAAGGGGCCTCGGTTTAGGGGTTAATAGTTAGTTTATGGGTGTTAGTGTACTTGTTAACACTTTAGTTATGAGTTTTATGGTACAGCTTTGTTACGTAAAACTCATAACTACTGACTTTAGATGGCGGTACGGATCTTGTTATTTTAGGTGGTAGCGCTCACTTTTTTGGCCTCAGTGCGGTACTGATGTTGCGTGACGGCCAAAAAAGTGTGCTGTACAGCTATTCTGACAAGACTTGTAATAGCCGCATTAGGGAAAAAGCATTGTTATGTGCCATAACGATGCTTTTTCACTCATAACACTAAACTTGTAATCTAGCTGATAGTCTCAATGGTACGTTACTGACTGTAACTAAAAAAGAAAGGGACTTGGAAATTATTATTTCAGATTATTTAAAATTTGGTATACAATGCAGTAGTGCAGCCAGTAAGGCCAGTCGAATACTTGGTTGCATTGGCAGAGGTATTAGTAGCAGAAATAGCAAGGTTCTTATCCCACTTTACAGATCATTAGTTAGGCCAAATCTGGAATACTGTGTACAGTTCTGGAGACCATGAGGCCCATTTCTCAAGCTCCGTATGGAGCATGTGGGCCTGTGTTTCTGGCTAGTCTTCAGACCTCAACGATGTAAAGACCGCTGCTCCATAACCCTGTCCCCCTGCTCTGAGCAGGTGGACAGGAATCGACACAATTCAACCCGATCGAGTATGATCGGGTTGATTAACACCTCCCTGCTGGCCGCAAATCTGCAGGGGGCGGCATTGCACCAGCAGCTCTTGTGAGCTGCTGGTGCAATACTGAATACGGAGAGCGTATTGCTCTCCACATTCAGTGAGGTCTTGCGGACCTGATCCGCACTTTCGGATCAGGTCCGCAAGACCTCACTGAATGTGGAGAGCAATACGCTCTCCGTATTCAGTATTGCACCAGCAGCTCACAAGAGCTGCTGGTGCAATGCCGCCCCCTGCAGATTTGCGGCCAGCAGGGAGGTGTTAATCAACCCGATCATACTCGATCGGGTTGAATTGTGTCGATTCCTGTCCACTGCTCAGAGCGGGACAGGGTTATGGAGCAGCGGTCTTTACATCGTTGAGGTCTGAAGACTAGCCAGAAACACAGGCCCACATGCTCCATACGGAGCTTGAGAAATGGGCCTCATGGTCTCCAGAACTGTACACAGTATTCCAGATTTGGCCTAACTAATGATCTGTAAAGTGGGATAAGAACCTTGCTATTTCTGCTACTAATACCTCTGCCAATGCAACCAAGTATTCGACTGGCCTTACTGGCTGCACTACTGCATTGTATACCAAATTTTAAATAATCTGAAATAATAATTTCCAAGTCCCTTTCTTTTTTAGTTACAGTCAGTAACGTACCATTGAGACTATCAGCTAGATTACAAGTTTAGTGTTATGAGTGAAAAAGCATCGTTATGGCACATAACAATGCTTTTTCCCTAATGCGGCTATTACAAGTCTTGTCAGAATAGCTGTACAGCACACTTTTTTGGCCGTCACGCAACATCAGTACCGCACTGAGGCCAAAAAAGTGAGCGCTACCACCTAAAATAACAAGATCCGTACCGCCATCTAAAGTCATAGTTATGAGTTTTACGTAACAAAGCTGTACCATAAAACTCATAACTAAAGTGTTAACAAGTACACTAACACCCATAAACTAACTATTAACCCTAAACCGAGGCCCCTTCCACATCGCAAATACTATAATAAAATTATTAACCCCTAATCTGCCGCTCCGGACATCGCCACCATTTCAAAAATGTATTAACCCCTATTCTGTCGCTTACCGACATCGTCGCCACTATAATAAACCTATTAACCTCTAAACCACCGCCTTCCCGCATCACAAACACTAGTTAAATATTATTAACCCCTAATCTGCCACCCACCCACACCGCTGCTATAATAAACCTATTAACTCCTAAACCTAACCCTAACACCCCTAACTTTAACATAATTTAAATACAGCTAAACTAAAGTTACAATTATTAACTAAATAATACCTATTATAAACTAAACACAAACTTACCTGTAAATAAAACCTAAGGTAGCTACAATATAACTAATAGTTATATTGTAGCTAGCTTAGGTTTTATTTTTATTTCACAGGTAAGTTTGTATTTATTTTAACTAGGTAGACTAGTTAGTAAATAGTTATTAACTATTTACTAACTACCTAGCTAAAATAAATACAAAATTTACCTGTAAAATAAAACCTAACCTGCCTTACAATAAAACCTAACATTACAATAAAATAAATTAATACAATACATTTATCTAAATTACAAAAAGAAATACACTAAATTACACAAAATAAAAAACGAAATGATCAAAAATAAAAAATAATTACTCCTAATCTAATAGCCCTATCAAAAGAAAAAAAAGCCCCCCCCCAAATAAACAAAACCCTAGCCTACACTAAACTGCCAATGGCCCTTAAAAGGGCCTTTTGTGGGGCATTACCCCAAAGAAATCAGCTCTTTTACCTTTTTTAAAAAAAAAAATACAAACATCCCCCCCCAACAGTAAAACCCACCACCCACACAACTAAACCCCCCCCCAAATAAAAACCTAAATCTAAATAAACCAAAGCTCCCCATTGCCCTGAAAAGGGCATTTGGATGGGCATTGCCCTTAAAAGGGCATTTAGCTCTTTTACTGCCCAAACCCTAAGCTAAAAATAAAACCCACCAATAAACCCTTAAAAAAAACCTAACACTAACCCCGCTGATCCACTTACAGTTTTCGAAGACCGGACATCCATCCTCATCCAGGTGGCAGAAGTGTTCATCCAAGCAGGCAGAAGTCTTCATCCAGACGGCATCTTTTATCTTCATCCATTCGGCGCGGAGCGGGTCCATCTTCAAGATATCCGGCGCGGAGCATCCTCTTCTTCCGATGGTCAACGGAGAATGAAGTTTCCCTTTAAGGTACGTCATTCAAGATGGCGTCCCTTACATTCCGATTGCCTGACAGAATTCTGTCAGCCAATAGGAATTAAAGGGTAAAAAATCCTATTGGCTGTTGCAATCAGCCAATAGGATTGAGCTTTCATCCTATTGGCTGATCCAATGTCTGGTCTTCGAAAACTGTAAGTGGATCGTTGGGGGTTAGTGTTAAGTTTTTTTTAAGGGTTTATTGGGTGGGTTTTAGTTTTAGCTTAGGGTTTGTGCAGTAAAAGAGCTAAATGCCCTTTTAAGGGCAATGCCCATCCAAAAGCCCTTTACAGGGCAATCAGGAGCTTAGGTTTATTTAGTTTTTATTTGGGGGTTTGGTTGTGTGGGTGGCGGGTTTTACTTTTGGGGGGGTTGTTTGTATTTTTTTTTTTTTTTTACAGGTAAAAGAGCTGATTTCTTTGGGGCAATGCCTCGCAAAAGGCCCTTTTAAGGGCCATTGGCAGTTTAGTGTAGGCTAGTTTTTTTTTTTTTATAGGGCTATTAGATTAGGAGTAATTCTTTTTTATTTTTGATAATTACGTTTTTTTATTTTGTGTAATTTAGTGTTTAATTTTTTTGTAATTTAGGTGTTAATAGGTTTATTATAGAGGTGGTGTGGGCGGACGGCAGATTAGGGGTTCATAATATTTAAATAGTGTTTGTGATGCGGGAGGGCGGCGGTTTAGGGGCTAATAACTGTAATGCAAGTGGCGGCGATGTTAGGGGCAGCAGATTAGGGGTTAATAGTTTTATTTATGTGGTGGCGAAGTTAAGGGCGGCAGATTAGTGGTTAATAGTTTTATGTAGGTGGCGGTGATGTCAGGGGAGGCAGATTAGGGGTTTTTAGACGTGGGGTTTATGGTAGGGTGTAACTTTTTCTTTCCCCATAGACATCAAAGGGGCTGCGTTTTCGGTTTTGCTTCCGCGATCGCAGGTGTTAAGGCTTTTTTTGCTGGCTCTCCCCATCGATGTCTATGGGGAAATCGTGCACATCAAAGCAGCGCTTGTATTTGGGTGAGGTATGGAGCTCAACACAACCATATCGCCCGCACAAGCCGTTTTATTTTTAAAAACCTGTAAAATCAGCGCTATGAAAGATAAGTGGTGAAAATAACGCACAGTACAAGTAATTAGCGAGCAGCCATAATGCAAAACTCGTAATCTGGCTGTATAATTGCCCATTGGTTTTGGATCCTATATGCATATTTTTGCTCCTGGTAATATTAAATTTCAGATCACATTTTTTGACGAGTCCTCTAGTTTTTTAATTTAATATCACTGTTCATTTGATCAACCCCTACTCGAACATCAACTCTGTTACAAATTTTTGTATCGGCAAACAAGCAAACCTTTACCTTAAGCCCACTTCAAATATCACTTATGAACAAGTTAAAACCGGCCCAAGAACTGACCCATGGGGGAACACCACTAGTAACTAATGGCTCATTTATATGTACTTCATTAATTGAAACCCTCTGTCATCTATCTTTAAGCCAGCATTCTATCCACTTAAAAGGGACACTCAGGTTAAATTAAATTCTCATGATTCAGATACAGCATGTAATTTTAAACAACTTTCCAATTTACTTCCATAAAAAAATTGTGCACAGTCTTTTATATTTACAATATTTGAGTCACCAGATCCTACTGAGCATGTGCAAGAATTTACAGACTATACGTATATGCATTTGTGACTGGCTGATTGCTATCACATGGTACAAGGGGAGTGGAAATATACAGGGAGTGCAGAATTATTAGGCAAATGAGTATTTTGACCACATCATCCTCTTTATGCATGTTGTCTTACTCCAAGCTGTATAGGCTCGAAAGCCTACTACCAATTAAGCATATTAGGGGATGTGCATCTCTGTAATGAGAAGGGGTGTGGTCTAATGACATCAACACCCTATATCAGGTGTGCATATTTAGGCAACTTCCTTTCCTTTGGCAAAATGGGTCAAAAGAAGGACTTGACAGGCTCAGAAAAGTAAAAAATAGTGAGATATCTTGCAGAGGGATGCAGCACTCTTAAAATTGCAAAGCTTCTGAAGCGTGATCATTGAACAATCAAGCGTTTGATTCAAAATAGTCAAAAGGGTCGCAAGAAGCGTGTGGAAAAACCAAGGTGCAAAAAAACTGCCCATGAACTGAGAAAAGTCAAGCATGCAGCTGCCAAGATGCCACTTGCCACCAGTTTGGCCATATTTCAGAGCTGCAACATCACTGGAGTGCCCAAAAGCACAAGGTGTGCAATACTCAGAGACATGGCCAAGGTAAGAAAGGCTGAAAGATGACCACCACTGAACAAGACACACAAGCTGAAACGTCAAGACTGGGCCAAGAAATATCTCAAGACTGATTTTTCTAAGGTTTTATGGACTGATGAAATGAGAGTGAGTCTTGATGGGCCAGATGGATGGGCCCGTGGCTGGATTGGTAAAGGGCAGAGAGCTCCAGTCCGACTCAGACGCCAGCAAGGTGGAGGTGGAGTACTGGTTTGGGCTGGTATCATCAAAGATGAGCTTGTGGGGCCTTTTCGGGTTGAGGATGGAGTCAAGCTCAACTCCCAGTCCTACTGCCAGTTTCTGGAAGACACCTTCTTCAAGCAGTGGTACAGGAAGAAGTCTGCATCCTTCAAGAAAAACATGATTTTCATGCAGGACAATGCTCCATCACACGCGTCCAAGTACTCCACAGCGTGGCTGGCAAGAAAGGGTATAAAACAAGAAAATCTAATGACATGGCCTCCTTGTTCACCTGATCTGAACCCCATTGAGAACCTGTGTCCATCATCAAATGTGAGATTTACAAGGAGGGAAAACAGTACACCTCTCTGAACAGTGTCTGGGAGGCTGTGGTTGCTGCTGCACGCAATGTTGATGGTGAACAGATCAAAAAACTGACAGAATCCATGGATGGCAGGCTTTTGAGTGTCCTTGCAAAGAAAGGTGGCTATATTGGTCACTGATTTGTTTTTGTTTTGTTTTTGAATGTCAGAAATGTATATTTGTGAATGTTGAGATGTTATATTGGTTTCACTGGTAAAAATAAATAATTGAAATGGGTATATATTTGTTTTTTTATTAAGTTGCCTAATAATTATGCACAGTAATAGTCACCTGCACACACAGATATCCCCCTAAAATAGCTAAAACTAAAAACAAACTAAAAACTACTTCCAAAAATATTCAGCTTTGATATTAATGAGTTTTTTGGGTTCATTGAGAACATGATTGTTGTTCAATAATAAAATTAATCCTCAAAAATACAACTTGCCTAATAATTCTGCACTCCCTGTACATAACTTTGAAATTTGTTATAAAAAAAATCTACTACTCATTTGAAGTTCAGACTAAGTGCTATTGCATTGTCTTGTTATCTTGCATTTGTTGATTATGCAAATCTAATGTGTTGACTGGTCCTTTAACAATCTTAGCATCTACTCCAAGGCAATCCATTTTGTGAATAAGTCTGTTGTGTGGGTGGGACGGTGTCAAATGCTTTGCTAAAGTCTAGATATACAACATCTACGGCTTCTCCCTGGTCTATTAATTTAGATACATGGTCAAAGAAATCAATTAGATTAGTCTGACATGATCTTCCAGCAGTGAAACCATGCTGTCCTTTGTCTTCTAAGTTGTTTGTCTGAAGGAAAGACACATGTCTTTCCTTTAAAAGAGTTTCCATCAATTTCCCTGCAATTGAGGTCAAACTGACTGGCCTATACTTAGCAAAATCTTCCCTACTATCCTTTTTATGAAGAGGGACTACATTGGCAATTTTCCAGTCTTTTGGAACAACTCCTGTTAGACGTGACTGATTAAATAAATCAGCTAATGGAGTAGCTATCACAGATTGAAGTTTTCTTAGAACCCTTTAAAGAATATTATCTGGGCCCACAGACTTATTTACTTTTATTTTTGATAAAGCCCTTGAAACCTCTTCCTCTGTAAAAAGAAGTACTACTCACATTATCATTTACAGTAACATTCCTTAATAGAATCTCACCATTTGTTGTAAAGACTGAACAAAAGTAATCATTTAAAGAGTTTGCTATTTGTTTATCTTCTTCCACTACTCTATCATCATTCTTGAGTCTTACTATCCCTCTGTTAGTTTTTCTCTTTTCACTGATATATCGAAATTGTTGCAATTAAAAATGCTTAGGCATTCTTATGTTTATTTCTTTTGTTTGTATTGGTATGACACAAAAAAGTGGAGAAAAATAAAGCCAAATCTGACACATTCCACGAAAAACTCCAAAAAAATAAACTGGACAAAATTATTGGCACCTTCTCAAAATTGTAAGAAATAATTGCATTCCAAGTTTGTGATGCTCATGTAATATGTAATTAAACTCACACCGACAACCAGTTAAAATGGTGAAAAAATGGACTCAACCTTTCTGTGCTACACTGAGCATGGAGAAGAGAAAGCAGCAAAGAATTGTCTGAGGATTTGAGAACAAAAATTGTGGAAAAGCATGGACAATCTCAAGGTTACAAGTCCATCTCTAGAGATTTTAATATTCATTTGTCCACTGTGAACAAGAAGTTTACAGCTCATGGCACTGTAGCTAATCTCCCTGGACCTGGACAAAAGAGAAAAATTGATCAAATATTGCAACAAAGGATTGTTCGAATGGTGGATAAAGAACCTCGATCAACTTCCAGACAAATTCAAGCTGACCTTCAGGCACAGGGTACAAATGTGACAGCTTGCACTATATGTCCCCATCTGAATGAAAAGGGGCGCTATTGTAGAAGACCCAGGAGGACCCCACTGCTGACACAAAAACATAAAAAGCCAGCTTGGAGTTTGCTAAAACTTACCTAAGGAAGCCAAAATCCTTTTGAGAGAATGTGCTGTGGATAGATGAAACAAAATTACAGCTTTTTGGTAAAGCCCATTATTCTACTGTTTTCAGAAAAAGAAATGAGGCTTTTAAAGAAAAGAATGCAGTCCCTACAGTCAAACATGGTGGAGATTGACTTATTTTTTGGGGTTGCTTTGCTGCTTCAGCAACTTGATGTCTTGACTGTGTGCATGGCATTATGAAATCTGAAGACTACCAAAGAATTCTGTGGTGCAATGTAGGGCCCAGTGTCAGAAAGTTGGGTCTCCGTCAGAGGTAATGAGTCTTACAGTAGGACAATGACCCAAAGCACACATCAAAAAGCACTCAGAAATGGTTTAAGACAAAGCGCTGGAGAGTACTGAACTGGCCAGCAATGAGTCCAGATCTCGATCCCATAGAGCACCTGTGGAGAGATCTCAAAACAGTAGTTAGGAAAAAGAAACCTTCCAATCTGAGAGACCTGGAGCAGTTGGCGAAAGAAGAGTGATGTAAGAAACTCATTGATGGTTACAGGAAGCGATTGATTTTAGTTATTTTTTCCAAGGGGTGTGCTAACAAATATTAAATTGAGGGTACCAATAATTTTGTCCAGTCCATTTTTGGAGTTTTGTGTGGAATGTGTAAGATGCAGCTTTTTTTCCTCCACTTTTTTGTGTCATACCAATACAAACAAAAAAAATAAACATTAGAATGCCTAAACATTTGTAATTGCAACAATTTTCTGGGCGAAGTGGTGCATTATCTGACAGAAATTCTGGGAGGCAAATATTTTTGGCCTTGACTGTGTGTGTATGTATATAGATAGATAGATAGATAGATAGATAGATAGATAGATAGATATACTGTATACAGATATATATAGGAATATCTATTTAAAAATACTTACATATACATATTCCCTTATGTGAAGAACGTTGGAATGTGAAATATTTACATTACATACATAGTTAAAAACATTATTAAATATTAATATTGAATAAAAAATGCTTTTTAATAATGGTTTTAACTATGTATGTACTGTAAATATTTCACATTCCAACGTTCTTCACATAAGGGAATATGTATGTATATATATATAAATATATACAGGGAGTGCAGAATTATTAGGCAAATGAGTATTTTGACCACATCATCCTCTTTATGCATGTTGTCTTACTCCAAGCTGTATAGGCTCGAAAGCCTACTACCAATTAAGCATATTAGGTGATGTGCATCTCTGTAATGAGAAGGGGTGTGGTCTAATGACATCAACACCCTATATCAGGTGTGCATAATTATTAGGCAACTTCCTTTCCTTTGGCAAAATGGGTCAAAAGAAGGACTTGACAGGCTCAGAAAAGTCAAAAATAGTGAGATATCTTGCAGAGGGATGCAGTACTCTTAAAATTGCAAAGCTTCTGAAGCGTGATCATCGAACAATCAAGCGTTTCATTCAAAATAGTCAACAGGGTCGCAAGAAGCGTGTGGAAAAACCAAGGCGCAAAATAACTGCCCATAAACTGAGAAAAGTCAAGCGTGCAGCTGCCAAGATGCCACTTGCCGCCAGTTTGGCCATATTTCAGAGCTGCAACATCACTGGAGTGCCAAAAAGCACAAGGTGTGCAATACTCAGAGACATGGCCAAGGTAAGAAAGGCTGAAAGACGACCACCACTGAACAAGACACACAAGCTGAAATGTCAAGACTGGGCCAAGAAATATCTCAAGACTGATTTTTCTAAGGTTTTATGGACTGATGAAATGAGAGTGAGTCTTGATGGGCCAGATGGATGGGCCCGTGGCTGGATTGGTAAAGGGCAGAGAGCTCCAGTCCGACTCAGACGCCAGCAAGGTGGAGGTGGAGTACTGGTTTGGGCTGGTATCATCAAAGATGAGCTTGTGGGGCCTTTTCGGGTTGAGGATGGAGTCAAGCTCAACTCCCAGTCCTACTGCCAGTTTCTGGAAGACACCTTCTTCAAGCAGTGGTACAGGAAGAAGTCTGCATCCTTCAAGAAAAACATGATTTTCATGCAGGACAATGCTCCATCACACGCGTCCAAGTACTCCACAGCGTGGCTGGCAAGAAAGGGTATAAAAGAAGAAAATCTAATGACATGGCCTCCTTGTTCACCTGATCTGAACCCCATTGAGAACCTGTGGTCCATCATCAAATGTGAGATTTACAAGGAGGGAAAACAGTACACCTCTCTGAACAGTGTCTGGGAGGCTGTGGTTGCTGCTGCACGCAATGTTGATGGTGAACAGATCAAAACACTGACAGAATCCATGGATGGCAGGCTTTTGAGTGTCCTTGCAAAGAAAGGTGGCTATATTGGTCACTGATTTGTTTCTGTTTTGTTTTTGAATGTCAGAAATGTATATTTGTGAATGTTGAGATGTTATATTGGTTTCACTGGTAAAAATAAATAATTTAAATGGGTATATATTTGTTTTTTTGTTAAGTTGCCTAATAATTATGCACATTAATAGTCACCTGCACACACAGATATCCCCTAAAATAGCTAAAACTAAAAACAAACTAAAAACTACTTCCAAAAATATTCAGCTTTGATATTAATGAGTTTTTTGGGTTAATTGAGAACATGGTTGTTGTTCAATAATAAAATTAATCCTCAAAAATACAACTTGCCTAATAATTCTGCACTCCCTGTATATATATATATATATATAAATATATATACTAGTCCTAAAGCCCGTTGACACGGGCTGTGTTGTGTGATATTTATTTATTCTCTCTCTCCTTGCCGGGCTGCGTTGTTCCACCCCCTGCGCGTGCGATCTCTCTCTCTCTCTCTCTCTCCTGCGTTGTTTCACCCCCTGCGCGTGCGATCATCTCTGCTGCCGGGTCCTCGCGCTGCGTTGTTTCACCCCCTGCGCGTGCGATCATCTCTGCTGCCGGGTCCTCGCGCTGCGTTGTTTCACCCCCTGCGCGTGCGATCATCTCTGCTGCCGGGTCCTCGCGCTGCGTTGTTTCACCCCCTGCGCGTGCGATCAGCTGCAAGAGTTTGTCTGAACTGCGCATGACGGCTTCAGACAAACTCTTGTCTTTTATAATATAGGATATATATATATATATAACAAACAAAGAGAATAAGGTAAAGGGACTCCAAAGGAATAAGTATATATTAAGCCACCATGTGGATGTCTGTCATAAACAGTTCGCTGTAAAAAGACAGAATGTCCAATCACAAAAAGTGTGCAAAAACCACTCAAGCAATATTAGCAAAGATAACGTTCGTCAGAGCAAACTGGTGAGTCTCATCTAAGACAACTGAGGATGCGTCACCCTCATGCATGCGAAGCAGCGTTGCCACGGGATATCTGTAATAATACCCATACAGCTAGTAGCTGTGTAACTCACCGCTCATGCTTGTAGTCACAAACTTACAACTCGTGTGAAGAAATCCTGCTGTGTGCTTCGTTATCCACGGCGTCTAAAGCAGCCCTGATGCCACAATCCAGCCGGTTCCGGTCATGTGATGAGCGTCGGGCGTCACAGCCAATGGGATCCGTTTGCCTACCAGGAGGCTTGCAGAAATCAGCGTAGGAGGGGATGCACAGTGTGGAGAGGTGAAGGGGGAATGGAATAGAGGCACGCTCCTGAGGAAGCCCAGAGCGCTGGAAATGTGTAGCCAAAAAACAAAAGGTGATATCCAGGCTGCAAATATTAAAACAAAGTCTTTATTAAATTCCACTTGGGATAAAAGATGAGACAGGGGGATCCAGCATAACAGTGTAACCAAAAAAGCTCCGCTAACATGTTTCGGTAAGAACCGTAATCATAGCTTTCTTACCGAAACATGTTAGCGGAGCTTTTTTGGTTACACTGTTATGCTGGATCCCCCTGTCTCATCTTTTATCCCAAGTGGAATTTAATAAAGACTTTGTTTTAATATTTGCAGCCTGGATATCACCTTTTGTTTTTTGGTATATATATATATATATATATATATATATATATATATATATATATATATATATATATATATATATATATATATATATATATATATATATATATATATATATATATATATATATATATACACACCACATACATATGTATATATCTCAATGTTAAAGCCTCTGCAGGCCTTTTATTTACCTCCAACAGTATTTATATAAGTGTATCCGTACTGTTAAATTTATTTTTGATATTTTTTGTGCAACTTTTTTTGTTTTGTGGAACAGTTAACCAGAACTCTCAAGCGGCGCTAACCCGACGCACATTAAATATGATTGCGCTCAAGCAAACGTGTTTACTTTCAAGTCATAATACGCACGCTATTTCCGTTGCGGCAGAGAAGTAAAATAGCCCATATCCCTTGCGCTCCAAAGTTAGCGCACCACTCATAATGTAGCCCTAGATAAATAAATAAACAACAATGTTTACGATTTGTGAAGAAAATGTGCAAGGAAGACAGGGATTATTCAGTGTGTGGGGAACATGACACATTTTATCCAGTTCAACTGGAGATTCCGGGACAGGAAGCACCTTGTTCCTTAGAGAAGTACTAGGCTCCTGGTACAGCAAAGACAAGTCTTATGTTTACATAATCCAAAAGCCAGAAGTTCCTTGTACTAACTGCTAGATTTCTCAAGATCTCTTTCCTGGCAGCACAAAGGGCTCTTAATTTAGTTATTCTTTTTTTTTTTTTTCTTGGTTGACTTACATTTTTTTTATTATGCAACAAGAGACAAAAAGCAGATGTTTCTGGTATGCACTGTGATACCCACAAGAAGTTACAGTTCATCCTACATAAGGCTGGAACCTGATTTGACTCTGCATTTATAAACCACAAGCCGTGGAGAAGTCATTAAAATGTCTTTTGGCACTCTTTATGAAAAGAAAATGTTAACTAAAACAATGCAAAAAGACTATGCCGGCACACAACTTCATTACCCAGCACAGACAGGTGCATATTTGGTATTCATTTTGTATCTCAGTGTTTGAAGTATTTCCAAA